>NW_018744367.1:5461864-5697948 GCF_001683475.1 Chenopodium quinoa
ATTTATTTATTTTATTTATTTATTTTTTTATAGCTCATGCTGTTGTCAACCTTGGATTACTTTGTCCGTGCCTTTTATAACTATGGACGGCTTTTTCCGGAATTCACATTTGCTTTTATTAAACACCAAAAATATCGAAGACAACCTTACTTTCCATACCAAACCATCATCTTCCAACTTATCAAACCAAAATTACAACAAACTTTCTTGGCTCAAACTTCACAATTCTACGGGGGAAAAATGAAATAAAAGGGCCATAGGGTTTGTAAGATGCTAAGAACAAGGAGATGTAGGCTCAACATGGTTAGCAAGGGGGATATGCAAATGAAATTACAAGGAAGCAACAAATGAAAAGCTAAACCCTAGGAAAGCAAAATAGTCACCGAAGAAAATGCCTTTGTCCTCCCTAGATATAGTTCGGTCGCGATCTCGGGTAGCTAGACATCAAGTTCTCGATCTAAGCATGCCTTGGTAAGGATCCTATGCCGCTCATACAATAAGTGTTGGAGGCTTGAACAAGAAAACTCACATCGGGTTACAAAAACTACCTTTAGGGCTTCAAATCCCCCAATGAGGGCAACACCTTCTTACCACAAACAAGTGAATTTGGGTTCGGTGGGCCTTACGAGTTCTAGCACAACTACCTTAGCATAGACATATCTTAGAGTCAACCAATGGCAATCCAAGAACGTGGAAACTCTTAATCCTTAGGAAGAAAGTCATTCAAGAATGCAATCCATCAATTATTGCTCACAATAAACACAAAATATACAACAATCACATGATTAGATTTGAGCAAAAGAAAAATCCGATACAAAACAAAGGAGTATAAAGGCAAAAGGCATGCAAGCAAATAATTCCCAATCGTCAAACAAGGATCGTTCGGCATCAATACCAACGATCACCAGATTCCGAAGAATCAAGAGCATACAACCTCGAACCATTCAACTCCAATCTAAACTAAGGCTACCCTAAAGCACACAAACGAAAAATAGAGAGAGAAAAAAAAAAAAAGATCTCACCGAAATGACGCCCAAGTGAGAATATCCAAAGTGAAAGCATGCGTCCTAGAAGGGGTGAGTATCCAAATAAAGAGAAAATAAACTATAAACACAAAAGGGGTTAGTCCGAATGAAGGCTAAAAAAAAATGAAAGATAAAAAAATGAAAAATGAAATTAAGAAATAGAATGCAGCACTCATTCGGCTTTTTTTTTTTTTTTTTTTTTAGGTTTTATTTTTGCTTCACTATAAACTAATCTACCCTTACAAATTTACTAGATCTACTCTAAATTCAATCATTACCTCAGAAATCATCGAACCATATATTCACACGCCGGTCAATCGCCATGTCGGCGAATACCAGCGATCATCATCATCATCATGTCAGGAGAAACAGGGGGACGGACTCGCCGGTATCCATCAAACCGAGAGAAGCGTCCCCAAAAAGCATCATCATCAGACACATCAAAAACTCAACAACCATATCAGTAAACAGGGGCAAAAACCAACGAAAGACAGGAGTCATGCAAATCAGCAGCAGCATAAAGGTACAAGTAAAACAATGAAAGACCGACAGGCAAGCAAGAATCCCAGCTGGGTCACTCCCTACCAAGAGTATATCTCCTACTCGTCAAAATAAGCATAGAAAAGCAGGGAGAGAGATATACTCAAGGGACGTAGCCTACTGGCCACTAGAGCCAGGCTCACTAGGTGAGTCAGGGTGAGTCAGGCCGACGTCGGCTCATAAGTGAAGCCACCAGGGGGGCCAAAAAGGCCCCAACCACCGTCAAAGCCCGGCGGCCAACCGTAGTGACCTCTGTAAAGATCCTCTTGCCAACTAGGCAAAGGATCAGAGGGAGCGTCCTCAGACTGGGAATACAGAGGGGCGGGGGTGATCGGATGCACATAGGGGTAAGCAGGGTCCCCTCTAAAGTCACACCCGCCGGGCACACGATAATCGTACTGCCCGTCCTCTGGGAAACTGCGGAGCTCCCTACTAGGCTCGGAAGGACCTTGCAGTAGGGGTAAGTGGGAGATTGTCCCCACCCCAAGAAGGAACAGGGCCGTGGTGAGGCGGCCAATTAGGGTAGTTCACGGGGGGAGCAATCTCTCCTCTATCCACAGCTAAGTCATAGAGGGCCTGTTGCTGCAGATGGTGGCCCTGCTGTGACTCATAAATTGCTTGCAACTGCCTAAGCTATATCAGACAGCTGAAATGTACCTGTACATGTGGGTTGCTTGGCAACCGACTACTGCTGCTGCTCCTGAACCTCCTCCTCATTACCTATCCCTACCTCATCGTCCCATCAACATCGGGCACTTGCCCGCTATCTCTCAAAACTCTCCACACATTGGAGGACTGACGCGTGAGGAGGTGAAGTGAGCTTAGGGAGGAAACAATGGTGGGCTCCTCTAACTAACCACCTAAAAGAATTGGGGTTTGCCGTGGGAGTAATAAAATCAGAGCGGCGGAGTTGGTCCAAGTCAAGGTAAACATCCCCACTACTACCGTACGGCCGTTGCATAGAGGTAGAAGGTCAGTGTATCCTAACTTGGTGGCCAATCTAGTGACCA
This sequence comes from Chenopodium quinoa, assembly GCF_001683475.1. NCBI lineage: Eukaryota > Viridiplantae > Streptophyta > Magnoliopsida > Caryophyllales > Amaranthaceae > Chenopodium > Chenopodium quinoa. The sequence goes on from NW_018744367.1 coordinate 5,464,440, forward strand.
TCGCCCCGCAGTGTATATGCCCTGGCTTTTTTCTCTTTTGCTATGGCCTGGCATGTTTGCATGAAGAGGAAACCCAAATTCAACCTCCTTGCATACTCTCCCTTTGTGGCTATCCACAGGCAAAGGACCTCTTCCTTAGTCAGCTTTCCTAGGTCCTGTTTACTAATGATAGAATACCCTAGTAAACGGTGTAGGATCCTAAGGGCAGGGTGCCAAATCTCACTGGCTATGGAAGTCCAGGTGTAAAACTCATTTTTACCTGAAATGGAACGCCACCAAGCGTACTCACTATACTCCCTAAAGCTCTCATAAAGAGGGTAGTGAATGTCGGCATCAGGGGTGAAAGTCGAGGACTCGGTTGAACTCTGCCAATGACATGGTGTGGGGGTTGTTGAAGAGTTGGAAAGAAATTCGAAAATCGTTATTTTCTAGACTATCCACTTGAAAAGACGAGAAAAACTCTAATGTGGGTTCTTGGTAGGTCATGAATGAGGAGTTTACAAATGACCCTAGTCGAAGGTTGTCAAAAAGAATCCACAAATCATCGTCTATACCGAGTTTTATCATGTCTCCACGATGGTAGTGCCTAGAAGGTCGCAACTTACGTTTTTTCATCTCAGAGTATATGGAGGAGTGGCTTTTGTTTAAGAATTTCAAGGTGGGTAAGGCATTGGGTTGGTCTGACTCTAGGTTTTGGGACGATTGTCCCGACTTTGCAGTTTTTCTCTTCTTCCCAATCCTTAGACTCATGATTGCCCACCTTTTTTTTTTTTTTTTCACTCCTTTTCAAAGCCAACTCCGGCTATTTCCACCCTTAACCTCCACAAAACTACAATGTACATGTTCACAAGCAATAATAACCCAACCAACACAACGAATATATCCTAAGATAATAACCAACAACAACAATTTCAACAGAATCCAGCAGTAATTTCAACAATAATCAACCAAATTTCGCTAATAACCTAGAATAATCAAAATCCTTGCTTAAAAATTAATCAAAAGAGAGTAATTAACGAAGGAAATTGAATACCTTTACCCTTATGCAAAAAATTGCTGTTTTTGGTGTCAAATTGTTGAGGGTTTTGAGTAGCAAACGAGTTCGTCGCGGTTGGTGTTGAGGATGACTAATTGCTTGCTTTGATGATGAACAAACGAAGAAGATGAATGATTGAAGCTTGAGGATGATTGATTGAAGAGGATGGAAGAAGAAATGATCTTGAGTATGGTGGTGAGGAGCGGCCGCGAAGGGGGCGAAGGGTGATGTTGTGTTTGCGAGGGTTTGGGGAAGATTGGGGAAATAAAAGACGAACCGTATTTTTTTTCTGAAACCCAGAATGGCGCGCCCGCTCCTGACTAAGGCGCGCCCGCTTCCAAGGTAGGCGCGCCCGCGCCTAAGTGAGAACGCGGCCCGCTCCTAAATCGCGATAAAATCGCTCCAACTCCCTGGAAATCAGACCAAGCTATTGTCGCGCCCGCGCTCCGTATAAGCGCGCCCGCGCCACTTTGGCATCGCGGGCCATTCACAAATCGCGATAAAATCGCTCCTATTCTCTGGAATTGGGTGAGTCTTAGGACCAAAGAGCTGGCGCGCCCGCTTCTAAAACAGGCGCGCCCGCGCCTACTTTTTGACGCGAGCCGCTTATTAATCGCGCTTAAATCGCTCCTACTTTCTGGAATGGGAGCAATTACCATTCATATAACAGGCACGCTCGCGACTAAACAAGGGGCGCCCGCGCCTTTCTGCTCTTGCGGATCACGCTTCAGCCGCGAACAAATCGCGCTGAGGTTCTGTCTCTTTAGTATTCATTCGAGCACAATTTCTCAAAATTCCTCATTTTTGCTTTACTCTTGTCTCTCTTTCCTCGTGGGCACACGCAATCACACCTACATCAAAATTGATTGGGAAAAGTGTTAGATGGATTAGCTAAAGCGATTTGAAAGAAAATAAAATCAAAGAGGTTAGAAACCGGGTTGCCTCCCGTAAGCGCTTCTTTAATGTCACTAGCTTGACGTACTTCACACGGAATCATGGTGACTTGAAAACATCAATGAGCGATAAATTTTCCGGCTTCTCAATTAGTTGAACCTCATAGTATGGCTTGAGACGGTGCCCATTCACTTTGAATGGAGGGTACTTGTCATTGAATACCTCAACTGAGCCATAAGGAAAGACTTTGGATACTTGAAATGGACCGCTCCATCTAGACCTCAATTTCCCGGGGAAGAGCTTGAGTCTTGAATTGTAGAGTAGGACCTTTTGTTCTTCCACAAATTCCTTCTTGGAAATTTGAGCGTCGTGCCATGCCTTGGTTCTTGCTTTGTAGAGGCTTGCACTGTCATATGTGTTCATTCTCAACTCTTCCAACTCATGAAGCTCTAGAAGTCTTTGCTCACCCGCACTGTTGAGATCAAAGTTGATTTGCTTGATTGCCCAATGCGTTCGGTGCTCCATATCTACGGGTAAATGGCAATTCTTCCCATAAACAAGCTTATAGGGGGTAGTCCCTATAGGAGTCTTGAAGGCGGTCCTATATGCCCACAATGAATCAATGAGCTTACTAGACCAATCCTTCCTTGTTCTAGCAACAGTCTTCTCCAAGATGACTTTCAACTCCCTATTTGTGACCTCCGCTTGACCACTTGTTTGGGGGTGGTAAGCAAGGCCTCGCTTGTGCGATACACCATACTTTGAAAGAAGCTTGTTGAATGTATGGTGCTTGAAGTGTGAGCCTCCATCACTTATGATTGCCTTAGGAACACCGAATCTTGGAAAGATGAATTTCTTGAACAAATTAATGACCACCTTTGAGTCGTTGGTGGGAGATGCCACGGCTTCCGCCCACTTGGAAACATAATCAACGGCAACTAGAATGTGCCGGTTTCCTTGGGATGAGATGAAAGGGCCCATGAAGTCAACTGCCCAAACATAAAAAATTTCTAGTTCAAGAATCGGATTTTGGGGCATCTCATCACGCCTTGATATGTTCCCCGTCCTTTGACACCTATCGCAAGTCTTAACAAATTGCCAAGCATCTTTGAATAGAGAGGGCCAAAAGAGCATGCATTGCAAAACCTTGGAAGCGGTCTTTTGAGCACTCATATGACCACCACAAGGGGATGAGTGGCACATTAAGAGCACATCTTGGAACTCTTCATTAGGAACACATCTTCTCAAAAGTCCATCCACCCCTCTCTTCAACAACATGGGGTCATCCCATATATACTTCCTTGCTTCATGCTTGAGCCTTCGGTGTTGTTGAGGAGTGAAATCCGGAGGTATGGCACTACAAGCCAAGTAGTTCACAATATCCGCATACCAAGGCCCCGATTTTGCCTCAAGGGCATATAAGACATCATCCATTAGGGCATCTTCAATTGGTAAACCGTCTTCATGTATTCTTGCACCTCCCAACCTAGAGAGGTGGTCCGCCACCACGTTCTCGGCCCCCTTCTTATCTCTCATTTCGTAATCAAAGTCTTGGAGGACCAAGACCCATCTCAACAACCTCGGTTTGGCCTCCTTCTTGCTTATCAAATATTTAAGAGCCGAGTGATCGGTATACACTATTGTCCTAGAACCAATGAGGTAGGTTCTAAACTTCTCAAATGAATGAATAACCGCCAAGAACTCTTTCTCGGTAGTTGTATAATTCTGTTGAGCATCGTTGAGGGTCTTGGACAAATAGTATATAACATGAAGTTTCCCATCCTTTCTTTGTCCTAGAACAGATCCAATGGCCTCGTCGCTCGCATCACACATTAGCTCGAATGGTAGAGACCAATTCGGTCCTTGGACAATGGGGGCAGTGCAAAGAGCCCTTTTCAACCTACAAAATGACTCATGACAAGCTTCATCAAATACAAATTCTTTATCTTGTTGCAAGAGAGATGTGAGAGGCTTAGCAATCAAAGAGAAATATTTGATGAAGCGGCGGTAAAAGCCGGCATGACCAAGGAAGGACCTCACTTCTCTCACATTTGTGGGAGGAGGAAGCTTCTCGATCACATCAACCTTTTCACCATCAACTTCGATGCCCGCTTGGGAGATTTTATGGCCAAGAACAATGCCATTTTCCACCATGAAGTGGCATTTCTCCCAATTGAGCACCAAGTTGGCACTCTCACACCTTTCTAAACAACGAGATAAATTCATTAGGCACTTCTCATATGTGCCTCCACCAACGGAGAAGTCATCCATAAAAACTTCCATTTCTTCCTCGATCATTTCACTGAAAATTGACATCATGCATCTTTGGAAGTTAGCTGGGGCATTACAAAGACCAAAAGGCATCCTACGGTAAGCAAAAGTACCGTAGGGACAAGTGAAAGTGGTCTTTTCTTGATCTTTTGGGTCAATTGGGATTTGGAAGAATCCCGAATAGCCATCAAGAAAGCAATAAAAAGCATACTTTGTAAGCCTCTCAAGCATTTGATCGACGAACGGTAATGGAAAATGGTCTTTGGAAGTGTTGGCATTTAATTGGTGGTAATCAATACACATACGCCAACCCGTAACAAGCCGGGTTGGGACCAATTGTTGCTTATCATTGACCATTACTGTCATACCTCCCTTTTTCGGCACTACTTGAACCGGGGATACCCAATCACTATGAGCAATTGGATAGATGATCCTTGCTTCAAGTAGCTTGGAAACCTCTTTCCTCACAACCTCTTGCATGGAAGGATTAAGCTTCCTTTGCCGTTGCCTACATGGCTTAGCACCCTCCTCTAAATCGATTTTATGCATGCATAGGGAGGGCCTTATACCCTTTAGATCATCAAGAGTATAACCCAAAGCCTTCCTATGCTTTTTTAAAACACTAAGCAATGAGGAGGTTTGCTCTTCCGTGAGGTTAGCATTGACAATGACCGGAAAAGTATCATTAGCATCCAAAAAGACATACCTCAAGCTCGAAGGTAGTGGTTTCAATTCTACCTTCGGAGCTCCCTTACCATTGTAGATTTCCTCCTCTTCTACTTGGAAGACTTAATATGTTTGGAGCATCTCTTGGTCGGGGGTTGTCTCCTCTTTCTCATCAAGCATTTCCTCATATAATTGCATGTCCTTTTGATCACCTACCTCATTCTCATTCAACAAAACATTCTCAAGTAGATCATTAGAAGCATGCATATGAGGGTATCTAAACTCATTCATCAAGTTTTCAATTGTATCTATTCTAAAGCATTCATTGCTAGAGGAAGGTTGTCTCATTACCTTATTCAAATCAAATTCGATAGAATCATCGTCAAACTTCAAGGTCATCTTACCTTCTTTGACATCAATAATTGCTTTAGAAGTAGCTAGGAATGGCCTACCCAAAATTATAGGAATTCTTTCATTTTCATCCATCTCAAGAACATAAAAGTCCACCGGAAAAGTGAACTTACCAACTCTAAAGGGTATGTCTTCAACTTTCCCTATAGGCAATTTTGTGGACCTATCCGCTAGTTGGAGGGTGATGTTTGTAGGTGAAAGGTTTCCCACATTAAGCTTTTGGTAGACCGAAAAGGGAATTAAGCTCACGCTAGCACCTAGATCACACAAAGCCTTCCCCAAATGAATCTCATTGATGGAACAAGGGATGGAAAAACTACCGGGATCTTGCAATTTGGTTGGTAGCTTACTAGAGAGAATAGCACTACAATTTGCAGTTAGGTTAACAATTTCAACTTCTCTCATTCCATTCAAAAGGTCTTTTAGGAATTTAGAGTAGTGAGGCATTCTTTCATAGCATCCACAAAGGGTATAGAAACATGCAAGCTCTTTACTACATCTAAAAATTTTCCGAATTGGACATCAATCCTAGACCTAGCAAATCTTTGTGGAAATGGCAACCTCTCACCTAGGTTGGTGATTAAGGGGTAAAGATGTTTGATCTTTGGTGCTCTCCTTTTCGGATTCCTTCTCTTTCTCTTTCTCACCCCTCTCATTCTTTCCGGCACTTCCCTCTAGAATCTCATTCTCTCTTGATGACTCATCCTCAACCTCAAGTCCTATCCTCACATCGGGACTCTTCTCAACATTTAGATCACTCTCAAGGATCTTCCCACTTCTAGTAGTAATGGCATACATAGACTTGGGGTTGACACCTTGGCTAGGTAAAGAAGAAGATGAAGAAGGGGAGGATGAAGAACTTGATTGGGCAATTTGAGAGATTTGGGTCTCCAGCATTTTCATGTGTGCCTTGATTTGTTTCTTTTCTTCCTCTTGACTCTTATTATGGTTTTCTTGATTTTTTATGAAATTTTGAAGCATAGTCATCATAGGATCCGGAAGGGCTTCTATTTGGAGGGGTTGAGTAGGGGGAATTTGAGAATGGGGCCTTACTTGGTCAAAACCGGGGGGTCTACTATTTTGTAAGAAAGTAGAAGCATTTTGAGGTCTATTACCCCCGGAACCCTGATTGGAATTAAAACGTTGTTGGTTGTTGGAATAGTGTTGTTGGTTTTGATTCCAATTGGGCCTTTGGTTTGAGTAGCTTCTTCCATTGTAATTGGAAGAGTTTCCCCTACCTTGGCATTGGTTATCATAACCACCACCACTTTGATTTCATTGATTTTGATTCCAACCTTGGTTTTGATTCCAACCACGGTTTAGGTTTTGATTCCAATTTGGCTGCATTCCATTATTTCCTTCACGGGGCACAAAATTCATGGCATTAACATCTTCAACATTATCATCATTTTCATGGGGAGGGGGACCTTCACTTATGGACATACATTGTTGAGAATTATGATCATAGCCTCCACATATATCACAAAACATACAACCGGGAGGCATGGCATTGTAATTAGAGGGAGAAGAAGTAGAAGGATTCATACCATGGCCTCCCTTGGGAGAAGGGGAGGAAGTATTTTGAGAACTTGATTTCATGAACTCCTCCATTTGTTTCGCCATCTTTGCCATTTGGTTGGAAAGATTTGTGATGGCATTGGTTTGCTCGACGGATTATACCGTTCCTTTGCTAGAAGTGGCTTCCCTCTCACCTTCGTACCAATCCTCATAATTGCTCACAACATCTTCTATGATGCTCTCCACTTCATCTTCCCTTTTGTTCATGATTGGGCCTCCGGCTCCGGCATCAAGGCTAGTCTTGCTTTGAGGGGAGAGTCCTCCGTAGAATGTTTGGAGGACTTGCCAATTAGGAATCCCATGGTGTGGGCATTGCTTTTGTAACTCTTTGAATCTCTCCCATGCCTCACAAAGAGACTCTCCACCTCTTTGGCGGAAACTTTGAATCTTTGAGCGAGCCTCGGCGGTTTTCTTGTGATTGTAAAACCTTCCTAGGAACGACGAAGTTACCTCATTCCAAGTCGTGAGGGAACCGGGGGGAACATCCTTGTTCAACCAATGTTCCGCTGCTCCCATGAGTGAGAACGGGAACATCTTCAATCTTATGTACTCTTGGGAGACTCCGTTGATCTTGATAGGGTGACAATACTTGAGAAACTCTTTGAGATGCTCATGGGGATTCTCAAATTTCCCACCGGTAAATTGCCTCTTCTCTATCATTGAAATGAAATTAGGCTTTATCTCGAAATTGTTTGCTTGAGTGGTGGGGGCTAAGATCCCACTTAGAGAGGCATAAGGTTCGGGTGCTCCAAGTTGCTTTAGTGACCTTTTATCACCCATGTTTCCTTGATCAGCCATGCTTTGTTGATTATGGTATTGGGAAAATGGGTTGGGAATTGAGCCTGTGGATGGTTCGCTCTCCTCACTTGAAGTGGGTGAAGATGGGGTAGGGGAACTTCTCACTTCCTCTTGAAGTGGGTCTTCACCTCTCTCCCTTGCTTGTCTCCTCAATTGGGCTAGAGTACGCTCTAGCTCGAGGTCTATGGACACAAAAGGCCTAGAGCAATTAAGCCTCCTATTCATATACAAAGCTAAGCAGAAAGTGAGCACTGACAAGATACGGAAAAACAAAAGAATAGAAAAGAACTAGTCTCAACAAGAAAATAAACACACAATGGAAACCGTTTCCCCAGCAACGGCGCCAATTTGACAGGCGGTATTTTAGGTCGTTACTAAGACACCTCTATCAAATGATATTTGTAGTCCTAAACATGCAACTAAAAGAGTATAGAGGCAAGTTAAGGGTCGAACACAGGGAAACGATTAAGCACCGCTATTTATCTCCTAATGTTAATCTAATTCGATCAAGAAGTATGGTGGGTAAAGTAATGACTAAAGGGGATAGAATAACAATTAAAACAAGCACTAGGGGGAAGGATCAAACATGCTATGAATTCAACGAAGTTGGGCATCGGAAAATAGGTTTACATGTAACCCAAGCAACTCATACAAGGCAATATCAAGAATACTCTCTAATCACCTATCGGGATTAAGAGCTTTCCTAGCTAGCATACACTCACACTATCGTCGTAAGGCATACAAGCTAAGGTCATGCAATAATCAATCACCTAATGACTATTCCTAAGTCGCACTATCGTCACGATTTAGTTCACGTCATTCAACCACAACATGCATATGGCCATAAACATGGAATGGCTAATAAGTATAAGCACAAGGAAGATTTAATCACAAATATTCCAAATTAACCTAGCCTAGCATACATCAAACTCAAAGCATATCTTCACCAAACCCCTAGCAACAAGAAACTACTCACTAGTCATAACTACAACTACAATCATACTAAGCAACATTACAACCAATGAAATAGTAAGAAAGACAAAGTTTTTATCAACTAAACTAACAAAGGTAGAAACTTTAATCATAAAAACAAGAGAAAATAGAGAAATATACCAAAACCTTCATTGAAATCCAAATAAAGAGCCATACATCATTCAATCTCCAAGCTTGACCATACATCAATGTTGCAAAATTACTTCTTCAAAAACTAAGAGTAAACCTAATGTTGATAGACAATGAAAATTACACTAAAAACTATCAAGATTGTTCAATACAAAAGTGGCTAAAACAAAAACCTAGAAAAATTCCTTAAAAGCTCTCCTCTAAGGTTTCTATGCTAAAAAAATATCCCTATGATAGAATGTTCTCCCTAGTTAGCCGTTTTTCCTCCCCTCCTTTGTTAATTTAGGCTGAAACCGGGATTTGAATCAGCAAAAGACAGGCGCGCCCGCGCCTAACAATGGCGCGCCCGCGCTTTAAATGGTGGCGCGGTCGCTTCTAGAAATGCGCGCCCGCTCCAATGTGGGTATTTAATGGTTGGTCCAGCTCATCAACGCGCCCGCGCTCAAGGGGTGCGCGCCCGCGCCATTTGCCTGGTCTGGATTTCTTCCCGTTTTGCCCTTGTTTCTTCCATCTCCGAATCAACGGCATACACCTGCAATCATAAAACAGGAAAGCAAGGTGTAATACAACAAAAGGGGAGGGGAGCATAGACTACCTAAGCCATATGAGTACACATTACGCGCCACAAAGGTAGAATACTCGAACTAGGCGGATCATAGCAAAACATACTAAAATGGACCGAATTATTACTAAAACTACTAGAAAAGACTGTCCTAAGAGCGACATAAATGTCACTCATCACTAGGAGATGCTAGGAACGCATGGGATGGTGACCTCGCCTAGCCTAACACTCGCATGGCTGGGCCAATGCGAGACTACGGCTTGGCTCGAACTTGTCGCTTGCTTGATTCTATGTCTCGTCGAATTCTAAATTCGACTTGACTTGCGACGCTCGGTCTCGACGCTCTAAGCCCGATATCCGACGTCTTTGTTCATAATACTCTAATGACTCATCTAATCCTTTGGATTGATTCGTCGATTCGGATCGGTTATTCATTTGAGGTGCGACCCGAAGGGTTCACTCAAGATTAGGTCGTAATATCAATTATGCATTAATATTACTGATCGGAAGCGGCCTCCACCTAGGCATTCCGATCACTTGACCTCACTGAAGAAATAGCTTTCTAATAATTCCGATCCCTCTATCAGAATAATACACTTGTTGGAAGGACACCATTCCTTTCACTTACAATGGTTCCAAGTTGTAGGTTGACTTCATTTGACTTTACTTTCGTTTGGTTTGACTTTTAAGTTGACTTGTTTTGAATGGTTTTAAAGTGAGTCTTTCGCTATTTGTCTTTGATAATTTCCTTAGTCGTTATCATAGTGGCGGTAATGTCTTAAATTTTCCTATTTCCTATTTAAAAAAGAGTAAAACAGGTATTTTAAAGGAAATGAATTTCTAGGGTGTTACAATACGGGTGATGTCGCCTTGAGCGTGGATGTCGACAGGGACGCGTTTGAGGACCATGACGGTGTAGCGCCGGCTTCTTCGGCCATGCGGGCTTCTTCGGGATGCGTTCGAGAGCCATGACATCTATGTTGACGCCGCCGTGGAGCAATTGGGCGCCAGATCCAGAACCCTGGGTTGTTTCTAGCAGGACAAAGGGGAAACGTTCGTTTTTCGGTAGGGGGGAGATGAGGGGCGTTTTACGGGATGGAGGAAGGGAGCGGGAACGCCGGTCGGCTGTTCAGGGTCAGGGGAACGATGGGGCTTGGTTCCGATAAGCGGGGAAAGGGAGAGGTGTTCCGGTGGGAGTGTTTCCAACATAGGGAAGGGGGAGGAAGGTGAGGGGTGGTTTTTTTTTTAAAAAAAAAATTATTTTTTTAAAAAAACTTTATTTATTTATTTTTATTTTTTTGGACAAATCACTTGTTGACACACGTGATCAATAACCTGGTATAACAGGTCATTGACTTTTGTTGACCGGTTTGGGCCTGACGAAAGAAAATGCCCCCCAAAGTTGGGATTATTTAGGAATAATCGATAGTTGGGATTAATTAAAGTAAATAGCCCAAAGTTGGGACTTTAATAATAACAGTTTTTCCATTATTATATATATTAAAACAACAATGTTACAATCAAATTATTGGATTAATTATAGTACGTTACAACTAATATGAAAAAATATAACAACGAAAATATCGTTAAAAATAAAAAGCTTTCTCCGATTACTAGTTACCATCATTCATTACCAAAGCGACACCATATATGTTCAATCAAGTCTTTCTTCAATAACATATTGTAGGCATCATTTGAAGTGCGCCTACCTAAGCATGTAGTGAATATGCATGTGGTGAATATGCTTGACACTCTTAGGAAGTGGGAATTGACATTATAAGATTAGGGACTAGGAAAGTAGGGAGCCGCAAATAGGTTTTTAAGGAACTTGTAAACCGTTCACGGATCATTTAAGACAATCATGAAAAGGGACAACGATAGGCAACAACGATAGACTCGTGAAGGTTTTACCCCATTCATAATCCATGAGATTACTAACTCCATATGGTTCAAAACCACGAAAGGAGGATCGGGGATGATGGTACGAAGTGAGTCATGGAGTCACATTCGCCCGTATTGGCCTCTACTCTATTCTTATTGTGAAAAGTAATTCCCACGATCTCAAAGGAATACAAACAAAGATTTAATTTTATCCAAACTATTATTAAGCTAAATTAGTTGAATGTTAATGCAACAAATAATTCTAAAATATTGTGATCACTTCAATTAACAACAAGATTAAAAAGGATCCTAACCGGTTGTCCAAATTATCTTATTAAGCGTTATATTCGATTACATACTCCATTTTAACATGAAATATGGTGATCATAAATATAACAAAAATCAACATCAACATTGGAAGCAATTTAACCATAAAAATAACGGTTAGTATACAACAAAAACCGCTTAGAAATATAAAAGGAACAAAAGGAACATGATTCCTTACTTTGATTGCGTTTTCTTGCAACTATAAAACGATAAAACATGTTAGTAACCTCAAGGAAAATAATAAACAACAATGAAAATTAAATTAAATTAAAGTAGCGTTGATTTGGGGCCAAACCGTCAAACAGTTCTACCTTTCACGCCTTGGTTTAAAGGTGGAACTTTGGGTAAAGTACGGACTTCGGGGAGTGCTTAAGGGATTTATTGTGGAAGAATAGGGAAGGCTAGTGTTTAGGATAAAGCATAAGAGAGAGAGAAAGAATTATTTGGTGCCCCGAAACTGAGAAATCAGCCTCGTATTTATAAAGGAAATGAGTAGGGTGATGCACAAAACCCTAGAAATGAAAAGTGTCGTAGAGAAACAATTGAAAATTATCGCGTTACGACAGAAATTTCCGTGACATGGTGCAATTTTCGTGACACAGCAGAGATTGCCGTGGCGAGGCATTTTTGCCGTGACACGACAAATTTCTTTTCAAGGATTCCGTCCAAATTCATTTTTATCTTTCTGTTAAGCATTAATTACGTGATAAATTAGGCGTCGTTTTAGTGTTACGAAATTATTTTGGGCTTAGGGTTTTAATATTTATTAATCGGTCTTATTTAATAAATATAGCGAAATGGATTAAAATGGTTTGGGTTGAAATGTGAGTTGGACTGAGTTTGAATAAATGCTTGGACTGGTTTGTGGACTGAATATGTTTGACTAAATATGGATTTTAAGCACTCCCGAGATTAAATACTCAACCTGACTAATAATGGTGGTGTAAGGTTGTTCATCATCGGGTTTGGTTTGGGGAGACATTTTTTAGATGTTTACAGAAGCCCCCACTTTGACTGAGTTTTTAGAAACGTAAGTTTCGAAAACGATAGTCAAAGTATTTGATAGGGATGGAGAATGACTTAAGATGTTCTGCGATCCTAAATCACTCATATGCGCCGATACCTACAGAAGAAACATTAGTTCCACAGGTAAGAGAGTAAAGGGATAGAATGCGTATCTGACACCAGTACATGGCAACAAACACATTTTGGTAGTTTTCTACGCCTCGAGAAATCTACCGGATGATCATTTTCCACTCCTCGAGAATTCTATTGTGAACCACTACAGCTCGAGTGATCCATTAGATAGAAAGTGATAAGCTTCCATGCATCGGGAAACTTGTCGTAGACTTTTACGTCTCGAGCAGCCTACTGAATGATGATCTTCAACGCCTCGGGAAGAATGATGAGATAGTTTCCACGCCTTGGGAACCCTATCATGAGCTCCTACGCCTCGAGCAACTCACAAGTGAAAGGTGACAAGTTTTCACACCTCGGGAAACATGTCGTAGACTCCTACACCTCGAGCAGCCTACTGAATGATGATCTTCCACGCCTCGGGAAGATTAACATGAGATAGTTTCCACGCCTCGGGAATCCTATCTTGAGCTCCTACGCCTTGAGCAACTCACAAGTGAAATTCCATACTCCGGTAATAACACTAAGTGTCCACGCCTTGGGATACAATCGCCAACTTTTACGCCTTGAGAAGTGTGCAACGATTGACAAATTCTCCCGCCTCGAGAAAAACTTATCTGATAATAATAATTACAAGTCTCTACGCCTCTAGAAACTTGAAATGTGAATCGTCCACGCCTCGGGAGATGATCACTAGGTGTTTAATAAATGTCTGATGATGATTGTTCGATGATACATGAGACCTGGAAAATAGAATTTGCCAAAGGATTCGTATAAACAGTGATTGACCTGACCAACTGATTTTACTAAGCTTAACTTGATATGACATGAAATGTGTATGACTTGTGACTGTGTGTGTATAATTTGAGTGTGGGCGTAGACACAAACAACTGAAAATGCAGAAATTTCTGTGATTTTTTTTCATGAGTGGAGGGTACCGACTTTCTCCCGAAAAAAGAAAGACGTGAAAAAGTTTTTGGACTTCCCTCGATAAAAAAAATTTTGAAAAAGTTTTTGAACTTTCCTAAAATAAAACATATGAAAAATGGAAAGAAGTTTTAAACTTTCTCGCTGAGCAAATTTTGAAAAAGTTTTTGAACTTCTCCAACAGAAAAGAAGATGAAAAATGAAAGAAGTTTTAAACTTCCGCGTTGAACAAAGCTAGGTGAATCACATGGATTTTCTTCTTGTCAAATTAACTTGCTCGTCTTGAAAGTAATACATTCATGATGAATGTTCGCAGGCCAGGAGGCTAAGGACAATTAGGTCATGAATGCACTTAGGTCATGAAGCTAAGCACAATAGTGCATGAAAAACAATCTTGATGAACGTTGCTTAAGTCTGGAAGCTAAGCACTTATACAGTGGTGATTGCCGAGTATTGCTTATTTCAGGGAGCTAAGCAAGTGTAACAACGAATCTTGATGAATGTTGCTTAGGTCAGGGAGCTAACATGAGATAAGTGAATATTTCTTAGGTCAGGAAGCTAAGAAAGTATTCATTGATGCTTTTGAACGATGATGACGTTTGCTGAATATTATCGTGAAGCCTGCGTGGTGTGGGAACAAGATTTCATGATAAGGGATTCTTAGGGGAAGGAGGATATGGCCATGAATATGTGAATGAAGTATGTGAATGTAGTGTGTGAAAGTGATACTAAGGCTGGCTGCAAAGGCTATAGTGATGGAAATAGATGTGAGAAAAGTCAAAGATGATGACTCTTTAGGCTAGGTAAACTAAGTGATGTAAGTTTAAGCCCCCAAATCTAGCTTTAGATGGATAAGGATGAGGATTGGATATCCTTTTGACGCGATCATGCATTAATATGAATGTGAATGTGAATGTGAATGTGGCTGCACCTCAATGTGAGATTGCTTACATATTCGTTAGGAATCAGGCCGAACGTAGCTCAAGTATTTGTACACCTCAAAGAGGTATTTTGAGGCTTCGTTATAACATGGTTAATCTGATGGTTAAAGAAGAAAGGGTAAAAGGCTCAAGACCCGAGAGAAGCCCCCTAAGATGTGTAATTGCGTACTTGAAATTTGGACTTTGCAAGTTTTATTTTTCACATTTTTTTTTTGCTTTGAATTTTTTTTCTCTTTTCTTTTTCATTCTTTTGAATCAATGTGGGAAATCTTGGATCATGCGGTCCATCACTCACTTAGCATCCATGTTTCTTAGGCACGGTACCAAGCACTCAATGAGAGGCGCAATTTAAGACGTGTTCATATCAAAGACATTGAAACACTTGCCCTTAGACATTGATTTAATATTTTTTTTTCTCTTTTGAACTTTCTTTTGAACGTTACACAAATCACACACCTTTCCATCCTAAGGTTAGGTGAATGTGGGTTTAATAAATGAGGCCAAACGTTAGATGAGGCTCAAAGTGGTTAATGAAAGAATGGAATATGTGTTTGAATGGTCAAAAAGGAAATAGTGGGTTACAAAGGGTGCCTCAAATCATTGGTGTACCTTGTGTTTGGTTCGACATTTTTTTTTTGACTAATGCAAAAATGACATGATCGAGATGTAAAGGAAATATGCTCATTTCATTAATGGAATAGGTGAATAAGCATATAGAATCATATAGAAATTTAGAATGGGAAACCTATGCTAGACAAAAATGGGGGAAAAGGAAATGAATAAAAGAAAGAAATGATCATGAGATCTTGCAGAAGCACTCGCCGTGCGCCTTGACATCACTACTTCTTGCCGCCTGGAGGGACAGGAAGTTTGTTAGCATCAACCAAATCTTGAATGACATCTTTGAGATTCCAGCACTGTTCAACAGAGTGAACTCTTCCTTGGTGGAACTTGCAGTGAGCTTTAAGGTTCCATTTGGAACTCCTTTCTTCAAGTTTCAGCTCTGAAAATAGCCTAATAGGTATGATCAAACTTTGACTGTAAAGGCAATTAAAAGCAACATCATAAGTCATTCCCAAAGGAGTGTAAGTTCTCCTTTTCTTGGGAAATGGAGCATCAAGAGCTAAGACTTCATTTAAATCAACCCGGCTTACATTGTTGGTAATATTTTCGGGCTCAGAAAACAAAGAAGAAGGATGGTCGTTCTTCTGTTTTTCCAAGTGTTATTTCTATTATTACTACCAGTAGTCTTTATCAGCTCGTTCTCAATATTGATGCCAATATCGTATACAGCTTCAAAAGTGTTCGATGGTAGGAATTTGAGATGTTGCCTATACTTGTGGGTTAGATTTGGGATAAAGAGACAAACCATCTCATTTTCCCTTGGTGGGTCAACCATTTGCACAACTGTTTCTTTCCACTTACTTAGATAGGAAGTGAACCCTTCCTTTTCTTTATGCATAAGGATAAAAAGCTCACGTTCTAAAGTCCTAGTTTGAATGTTACACATGTAACGATTCATGAAACTTTCAGTGACAGCTTGCCAAGTTGCAGTGTACTTGACATCTAAAGAATAAAACCATTGTTGGTAAGCATGCTCTAAGGAGACAGGGAGCACCGTACGGAAGAGTGCTGCGTCCAATCCCTTGAGAGTCATGGTTGCAGAGAAGGCCTTCAAATGGAATATTGGATTGTGGGAATTGAATGACATATTGTAGGCGTCATTCGAAGCGCACCTACCTAAGCATGTGGCGAATATGCTTGGCACTCTTAAGAAGTGGGAATTGATATTATACGATTAGGGACAAGGAAAGTAGGGAGTCGTCAACAAGTTTTTAAGGAACTTGTAAACCATTCACGGATCATTTAAGGCAACCACGAAAAGGGACAACGATAGGCAACAACGATTAACCCGTGAAGGTTACACCCCATTCATAATCCATGAGATTACTAACTCCATACGGTTCGGAACCATGAAAGTTGGATCAGGGATGATGGTACGAAGTGAGTCATGGAGTCATGTTCGCCCGTATTGGCCTCTACTCAATTCTTATTGCGAAAAGTAATTCCTGCAATCTCAAAGGCATAAAAACAAAGATTCAATTTGCTCCAAACTATTATTAAGCTAAATAGGTTGAATGTTAATGCAACACATAATTCTATAATATTGTGATCACTTCAATTAATAACAAGATTAAAAAGGATCCTAACCGGTTGTTTAAATTATTTTATTAAGAGTTATATTCTATTACATATTCCCTTTTAACATGAAATATGGTGATCATAAATATAACAAAAATCAACATCAACATTGGAAGCAATTTAACCATAAAAATAACGGTTAGTATACAATAAAAACCGTTAGAAATATAATTGGAACAAAAGGAACATGATTCCTTACTTTGATTGTGTTTTCTTGCAACTATAAAACAATAAAACGTGTTATTAACTTCAAGGAAAATAATAAACAACAATGAAAATTAAATTAAATTAAAGTAGAGTTGATTTGGGGCCAAACCCTCGAACAGTTCTACCTTTCATGCCTTAGTTTAAGGGTGGAACTTTGGGTAAAGTACGGACTCCGGGGAGTGCTTTAGGGATGTATTCTGGAAGAATGGGGAAGGCTAGTGTTTAGGCTAAAGCATAAGAGAGAGAGAGAATTATTTGGTTCCCCAAAACTGAGAAGTTAGCCTCGTATTTATAGAGGAAATGAGTAGGGTAATGCACGAAACCCTTGAAAATTGCCGCGTCACGGTAGAAATTGTCGTGACACAGGGCTATTGTTACACGGTAGAGATTGCCGTGGCGCGACATTTCTGTCGTGACACAACAAATCCCTTTTCCTGGATTCCGTCCAAATTCATTTTTATCTTTCTGTTAAGCGGTAAGCACGTGATAATTTAGGCGCTGTTTCAGTGTTGTGGACTTATTTTAGGCTTAGGGTTTTAATATTTATTAATTGGGCTTAATTAATAAATATAGCAAAATGGATTAAAATGGTTTGGGTTGAAATGTGAGTTGGACTGAGTTTGAATAAATGCTTAGACTGGTTTGTGGACTGAATATGTTTGACTAAATATGGATTTTAAGCACTCCCGAGATTAAATACTCAACCTGACTAATAATGGTGGTGTAAGGTTGTTCATCATCGGGTTTGGTTTTAGGG
Source organism: Chenopodium quinoa (assembly GCF_001683475.1). Taxonomy (NCBI): domain Eukaryota; kingdom Viridiplantae; phylum Streptophyta; class Magnoliopsida; order Caryophyllales; family Amaranthaceae; genus Chenopodium; species Chenopodium quinoa. Next base: position 5,482,157 of record NW_018744367.1, read on the forward strand.
AGACATTTTTAGATGTCTACACATATGAATCTCTCTGTTTTGTACATTGTTTCTATTTGCCATATAACCCGCTAAACTTAGTTTGTCTAATCTTGCACGTCTCACTATGAATGGTTCGTTGTCTCCTTGGTTTGATGATTTACCTACATTTTGAGGTTGGTCAGTGTTGATTAATTAGGTTTTAATGATTGTAAACTAATGATGATTATCTATCTAACGTTTTTGTTAACTTGTGCATAGAAAGAACAAGTTATGCTCGGAATAAGATACAAGGAACCTGAGCAATGATAAGTATATATATATAAGGAACTTGAGAAATATATGATAAGCCATAGAAGGAACAAGAACAATGATGAATTATGGTTGATAAGCATGATGATGGCGATGGAATCATGAAGGTAACTATGTTAATAGGTGTTTGTATATGTTAGCTTCATGAGGTAAGTACCCTACGCATACATAAGTTGTATATGTGTAGGAGTATTTACGTGGCTTTAAGTTTAATTAGTTCTCTCACTTGAAGTTTGTTTATGACAAACAAAATTCAATCTAATGTTCTCTTAAGTGTTTATGTCAAGACAGGAACTGACTTAGGTGAAGTCAATGGGTTGGAACATAGAAGACTTCAAGAGGAACAAGAGAGAATGAATGAACCTAAAGCAGGTTCTTTCGCGAGAACCAAAACCATGAAAGAACCTGAAGGTATTCTCCAACGAGATCCATAAGGAAGTTTCGGCAAGCTTTCCCACGAGAGCTGGGGTATGATCCCTAACAGGTTCATAAGGTGTTCCCTAACAGATACACGACAGACAGCTCCCTAACAAGAGTGCAAGTGACAGCAAGTTCCAGAAAGGAATTTAGTCTGCGAGTTCCAATAAGGAACGAATAAGAGTGACAGCAAGTTCTAGTTAGGAACTTGGCTTGCGGTTCCAGAAGTGGAATATTTCCCTAAGATTCAGAATACATCAAGACTACAAGATTCGAGAACAAGAGTTTCTAAGAAACAACATGAAGACGGAGAAATCGAAGTATATTACTCTAGGACTCATGTAAGTATGTTGGACATAAAATTTAGTTTGAAACAAGTCTATAAAACCAAGGTGACCTCTAGAAAATCAATGAAATTAGAGTTACTGACTAGTCAGGAACTCGATCAGAGACTGTCAGAGTTCTGGAACATAATCGGAACTTAAGCATGCACGTCTTTAAAAGTCGGTTTTAATGATATATATCTTTACCTAATACGTGCATATATTTCAAGGATATGGTTATACTAAATAATGATATTTATTTTCTAATAAATCCTTTTTGGAAAAAGATAAGTTTATTTGGAAAGTATTTTAACTAAAAGATAAGTGTTAAATAAAATCTGGTTTTATGGTATGTATATCTTATTATTATTAACAGAATTTATTCTTAACAGAAAGATATATTTTTGAGAAACTTATTTTTAGAAAGAATTTTTTTGTGACAAATTACCTATTAAAGTCCAGAATTTGCTAGAAACTATTTAATTAAAAAAATGTTGTAATTAACTGCCTATCAAAGTGTAAAATGTTGTAATTTACTACCTGTCACCGGATTCTCACCCTTGACTTTTTTTCTTCGGCATTGACCACAATCAACTGCCATTACAAATCACCAATTCACGCCTCTGCTCCACCGCATACACTAATCAACACCCACAACACCGCAGCCCCAGCCATCTCCTTTCTCTCGTCCACAACAATCAACTCTAGCTCGCATCACAACCACAACTCCCACTCATCCACCAGCCCGCAATAATCGCACCTCCATTGTAGCAGCCCCATCTCCACCTCTCGCCACCAAACGCCACTACTCACCACCCGCACCACAACAAATCTCAACACTAACCACCCCAACAGCGACAAAACTATTGCTGCCCAACAATAGGCTAGAAATCAAAGCAAATTAAGAAGTCTAGTATCGAATGCAGCCCTTAAAACCCCCTAATTCCCTAATTGTACTTTGTATCTCCAATATTTGAGGCTAATTCTCCTTTTCTAGATTCTAATTTAGGTATATTTTCTTTGCCTTTTGTTTCCGTAATGGTTTTTAATTGAAACCATTTTTCAATTGATAATTTTTATCCCAAAAATTGATGATTGAAAGTCCAAACTTTACCAAATCAGGCTATTTTCCTGTGCAATTCGCCATTAATGTTCATCATAGCTTCTGCAGTTTTTGTTAAATTAATGTGATTGAGGGACTAGTAATGAGGAGAGTGAGGATATAAACAGCGGGTTTGTCGAAGGAGTTCTTGTGGGGCAATTTGGGGAAGAGGGGGGAGGGGGAATTGAGTCATTAAAGGTTATGTGCAGTGACATCCACGTGACATGGTCAACGCCGGGAAAAAAAAGTTAAATCTGAGATTCCGGTGGGAGGTAGTCATTTACAACATTTTATACTTTTAAAGGTAGTTAATCAGGTAGTTTTTCGCAAAATCTAGAGTTTAAAAGGTAGTTTTTCACAAAAAATCCTTTTAGAAAATATCTTTTTAAACATATCTTTTGATAAAACTTATCTTTTACGAAATAAATTTATTTGGGTGTACTATAAATATGCTCATATTTATTCATTCAAAGTTGAGACTAACGAAGTGCAACGGTCGTGCTTAATGGTTTCTTCCTTCACCACGAAGCTAAGTTAGTCCGTCCTAGTCAAAGTTCATGTTAGGGTTTGGTTTTAGTTTGTCCAGTCAATTCCACAGCTCTCGAGTGTCCAGCTGTAGACACCTGATTGTGTCTCCCCAAAAACCAAACCATGAGTACCTTTCACGTCTTTGATTACGATTTCAATGAAGAGTTGAAGAGTCTTGCAAAGTTCCCTTAAGCCCTGACTATATTTCTAACCTTAGCTAAAATGTTTAAATCAAAATCATTTATTTCGTGCCTTTGAACCCAAAATTATACATTTCGTGTCTCACAAAATCATTTATTTCGTGTCCAATCCATGAAAATGTCTGTAGGGAATTTTTCAAACTCAACTTTGAGCCCCACTGTGATCATTCTTTTAAGCATGGTGGCATCCAAAGGGAAAGAAGCTAGAGATAAAAGAGTCACCAACAAGCTTTAGGAACTTGTACGGGTGTGAAGGTTACACCCCATTCACAATCAAAGAGCTGATTGTTAACTCCATAGTGGTCCGGAACCATGACTGGATATTCGGGGATGATGATATTCATGTCCGCTTTCGATCAACATACATACATCAAATTAATCCTAAGCATATTTAATCTATATTGTTTGATTATTAATGCACAATCAAATCTATCGATTATTGGTGATCACTTGAATTAAAATCATATTTGCTTAAATTCAAATTATAAATTATCTTATTAGGCATGATTTCAAGTACAAATTTCCTTTAAACCTGCAAGAAGGGTGTGATCAAGCAATAACAATAAATCATGAATAATCAAGCAACATATAATTGATACAACAATCATGATCATAATAATACCATCAATACATTATTAGCAGGATCCTAGGCATGATACTTAACGAACTAATAACGAATCCTACAATGTCACTAATAATCATAATCAAAGAATTATCCTAAACATGATACTAGAAACATGATATTATAAATATTAGTTAACACCCTAAACATGATATTAGGAATCAAAATAATATTCTAAGCATGAATTCTATATTAAAAGAATAATCTAGTAATCGAATTTCTTACTTTGATGCCTCGTATTTCTTTCTATCAAAACAATACACACGTTAGTAAACTTCAATAAAGATAAAACAAATAGATCAAGTATGAATTGAAATATAGATTTAGGACCACACCCTCAAAACTATCAACCTTTCACGTCGAGGTCAAAGGCAATGTCGAGAGTGGCTAGGAGTATTCGAATCTTGTAAAGGAAGTATGCATGGTGTTTAATCGAAGAGAGTATCAAGGTTGTGTTTTTGGGATGTGTTTAGGCTATGCTAAGAACATGAAGAATTAAGAAAGAGAGAAAGAATATTAGAGACGGTATTGATGATGATTGTTGGTGATTGAAAACGGGGTGATACAACCTCTATTTATAGGGAAAAAGAGAGTCGAAGGACCAAAAAAGAGTCAGAATCCAACTCGGACTAAAACAAGTCTCATTGCGGTGCGACAGCTTTATCGCGGCGCGACATGCGGACTACCGCGGTGCGATGGTGTGGTCGCTCAACGATGGTTTTGGAAAGATAGATTTTGTACGGAGTTTGATTCCCAATCAGATTGGGTTAACCAAATATCTGTACATATTCTATTTTGATTGGGATTAGGATCATTGAAAAACAGATATTTTATCACATGTAAACTCTAAAATCTATATCTTTTCGAAAACAGGATAAATTAGATCCTTCTAGAGAATTCTAGAAGCTTTGTAACAAATCCTAATGGATTTAGGATTGAAAACAACCTTCTAGAAGATTCTAGAAGCTTTGTAACAAATCCTAATTGGCTTAGGAATGAGATTAAGATAATGGACCCTCCACATGATCATTAGGTCGTACGTAAGACTTGGTTTAGTATTTTGGCCACAATCTTCTTTGTTATAAGTCGGATTTGGGCTTACAATATATCGTTGGAAAGCTCTTTTCAAGCCTTATCTAACTAAACAATAATTAGACCAAGATCATGGACCAAAATAGACTAGTTAGGATGTTTTTATAAATTGGACACAAAATAAATGATTTTCAATGACACGAAATGAATGATTTTGGTTTAAAACATTTAAGGAAAGGTTAGAAATGGTTAAGGCATAAAGGAAATTCACGAGACTCTTCAACCTTCACCTAACTCGATAATCAAAGACGTGAAAGGTACTCATCACTGGATTTTGTTTTTGGGGAGACACAATCAGGTGTCTACAGAAGCCCCCTGTTTGACTTAGTTTGGAGAAACGTAAGTTTTGAAAACAAAAGTCAAAGTAGATCTATAGGGACGGAGAATGATTTAGAACGTTTAGCGATCCTAAATCAATCTTTTGAACGCCAATACCTGCAAAAAGCGTCAGTTCTACAAAAAAAGGAGTTAAGAAATGCGTATCTGGGTTTGCCAAGCACACATCTGTAAGTGACATCAATTTTGCTGAATCAAAGATTTTTTGGTTTGACAACCTCCAAATGATCAGGGAGTGCTGTCTTGTGCCATTTTCTCAAATCAAAGTGACAGCCTCCAAATTATCAGGGAGTGCCATCAAAGACTGCTTCTCCTCGAGCCTTCTTCAAATCAAGGTGACAACCTCCAAATTAATAGGGAGTGTCGTCGAAGACCACTACTCCTTGAGCCATCTTTAAATCTAGGGGGGACAACCTCCAAATTATTAGGGAGTGTTGTCGAAGACCACTACTCCTTGAGCCGTCTTCAAATGTTCTCTCCCTCACACCTCGGAAGTGGTAGTTTCTCTCTCCTTGGAAGATCTACCTTGATACCTTATCCTCAAGGTCTTACCGAGCTTCAAATTGATTTAAGTAGAAATCTTCCATCCTAGGAATCCTTTGTGATTATAATCAATCACTATTCAATCAATACTCTCAATAAATACTCAAATGTTCTTAATCAATACTCTGGCGTACTCAATCAACCAATAAGGTGATCGTCATTAGGCCGATCATCAATCAAAATTGTAATCGGGCTGATAAATAATAAAATCAAATGAAATATTTATTAATTGCTCATTATGAGGATCAAAAGCTCAATTGTGCATCAAGATGTAGGGTTTCGTAGTGACCCGACCCTACGCGGAAGGAAACCCACCAAGACCCGCCCCTTAATTAAAACAATTAACAAGCATAATGAACTTAATCAAACAAGATTAAGAACAAGAATTATACCTTTGACGCGTGCTTCGCTCCCAAAGAGCTCTTACTTCAAAATCTTGAAAAGACGAGATCTCCGACGGATCGTACCCTCGACTCGACCCGAGCGTCCTAAGTCTTGAAGGTTAGTCAAGACCTGGACAAAATAACTATGAGTTTTACGAATCAAAGTTTTACTCTTTCTTAGAGTTGCCTTTTTAATTCCACTCAAGGTTGTATTCTCAAAATCCCAACCAAGTGGGTATTTATAGAGAATGGGGACTTGAAACCCCTTTTCATGATCAATGTGGGATCATGTGCAATTGCAATAATTTATTTAATTCTAAAATAAATAATTAGGCAAAAGCAATCACAAGGCAACAAGTGGCAAGTGGAGAGAATGGGTTAGGTGAGGACCATATCCCATGGGGGGACCATTGCCTTGCTCCCCAAGGGAAGCTTGGAGGCTTTGGTCCCCACCTCTCCTAAACCGCCACTCAAAAGGCAGCTGGGCTGGCTGCCACCTGGTGCTGCCAGCACGCACAGCCACCTAGCATGCCTGGCTGGCATAGCACGCATCTCCCAGCCTAGCACTTGCGTGCTGCTAGCGAGCCACGCCTTGTGCTGGGTGTTGGGCGCTGCTGCCTTTCTATCCTAGGCATACGCAAATACATGCGTGGTGCTGCTGCCTTGCTATCGCAGGCACACGCACATGCATGGCTCTCGCATAGCCAGCATCACACGCATCGTTGTTGCACCCTTCGCATATGCTCGCACACCTAGCCAGCCAGCACCACTCGCCCATGCTCGCACATCTACGCGCATCCAGGCCAGCACGCACTAGCGCTGTGCTTGGTGTGTGGCCTGCGATGGTGCCTAGCACACACGCAAGACCAGTGCTGCCTGCCAGCTAGCTGTGCTTGGTGCGTGGCCTGCGATGGTGCCTAGCACACACGCAAGGCCGGTGCTACCTGCCAGCTTGCTGTGCTATGGTGCACACGCACACACGCATGTGCCTAGCACTGCGATGGTGCTCTGCGTGGTGCTAGGGGGTTGCGATAGTGCCCACGCTTATGCACACACACATGGGTGTTGTGCTTGGTGCGATAAGACTGCGATGGTGCCTAGCATCATGCTAGGGCTGCGATAGCACCTAGGCATGATGCTAGGCTACGATAGTGCTAGCACACCATGGTGAGCCTAGCACACACATGGTGCGCCTAGGCTTGCGATGAGCTAGCCTTGCCTAGCTATGGTTACGCTAATACTTGTTGCTTGTGATTTTGCGACGCTCGGTCTCGACGCCCTAGGCTCGATATCCGACGTCTGTATTCGTAAAACTCTGCTGACTCATTAAATCCTTTCGGATTAATTCGTCGTCTCGGATCGGTGATTCGATTGGGTTTGACCCGAAGGGTTCAATTAAGATTAAACTGTAACATCAATTGTACATTGATATTACTGATCAGAAGCGGCCTCCACCTAGGCATTCCGATCACTTGACCTTACTGAAGAATTAGCTCCGTAATAATTCTGAACCCTCTATCGGAAGAATACACTTGTTGGGAGGACACCATTTTTTTCAATCTCCCAGTTGTCCTTCCGGACAAGTGTGCATATAGTGTATAGCTCATTTCCTATGTCACTTAATGTTTCTTTGTGAACTATAAGGTAAGATTCTTTGTCATCCTTATTACGTTCAGAAGTGTTTCTCGATCTCCGAGTTCGACTGTCAATAAGCAGATGATTTCTAAAATCCATCTGAGCACGACCATGCATATTCACAGTCTCGCTCTTCGAGCGGCCTTGTAAACAACAAAACATTTTTCCCTATTGTTAGTAGGGGGACAATCCCAGTCTTGTATTGTAAGTTCTCCTTACTATGAGGACATAGTCTCCTGAGTGTTCCCATTATGATCTCCAATTACAAAAGACGTTTGGAAACATCAAAGAGTCTAGTACTCAAACAAGAAAACTTCACAGTACTCATGGTCGAAGGAAACAAGTTCCTATAGTCATAATGAAAAATGTACTTATGACAAAAATTTAAATATTCTTAAAGTACTCTCATAGGTCTTATCCAGTACAGTTCCAAACTGTGCCTGTGTAAATGATTTATCACCGTCACGTCCTCGTAGCACAAGAAACGGTGCTGTAAATCATACTACACACTAATCTACGGCGGTCATCAATCGTCCATCTGTTAGATGACCTCAATTAGGGATAATTTTCGATTTAAATATTCAATGTTCACTTAACAGGTGTTTCTTTATCCAAGACATGGTCTTGATACCCTATTTTGAATATTTTCGTAAATCGATTGGACACATTATTTAATTCTAAACCACAATGAAATAGTAATGGAGTGAATGATATATTTGCACAAAAATTAATTACTCCATTAATGAATGGTTTTAATACAATGTCTTACATTAAATATCCTATTTAATTAAAACACATGTACAGGGAATTTCAAAGCCAGTCTCCAACATGCTTGATTCCCATTGCCTCAATGTGCTTGTTGTGTTTCACTTGAGGCAGCGGTTTAGTCAAAGGATCGGCTACATTATCATCCGTGCCAATCTTAGAAATTTTGATTTCACCTTCGGATTTCCATTCCCTTATCATGTGAAATCTCCTTTGCACGTGTTTGACCTTCTGGTGCTCTCTCGGCTCCCTGGCCTGAGCGATAGCTCCATTGTTGTCACAATAGAGGTCTATCGGCCCCTTGATTGAGAATACAACACCAAGTTCGCTAATGAACTTGCGAATCCAAACAGCTTCCTTGGCAGCTTCTGAAGCGGCCAAGTACTTGGCTTCTGTTGTAGAGTCTGCAGTGGTGCTCTGCTTGGCACTCTTCTAACTAAACGCTCCTCTATTCAGACAGAATATGTACCCCGACTGTGACTTGAAGTCGTCTCTGTCAGTCTGGAAGCTAGCGTCGGTGTAACCTTCAACAACCAGCTCTTTGTGGCCTCCATACACCAGGAATTTATCCTTGTTTCTTTTTAGGTACTTAAGGATGTTCTTGGCCGGAGTCCAATGCGCCTCTCCTGGGTTAGATTGGTATCGACTCGTTGCACTCAAGGCATACGATACATCTGGCCTTGTACATATCATGTCATACATGATCGATCCGATTCGCGAAGCATATGGGATCTGATTCATTCTTTCTCGCTCAACAGATGTCTCTGGACACTGTTTCTTGCTGAGAGTTACGCCATGGGACATGGGTAAATGCCCTCTTTTGGCTTTATCCATGTGGAATTGAGCCAGTACCTAATCAATGTAAGTACTTTGGCTTAATCCAATCATCCTCTTAGATCTATCCCTGTAGATCTTGATGCCCAATATGTACTGTGCCTCTTCTAAGTCCTTCATTGAAAAGCACTTTCCCAACCAGCCCTTTACGGACTCTAACAATTTTGTGCTATTTCCAATGAGAAGTATGTCATCAACATACAGGACTAGGAATTCAATATCACTCCCACTGACCTTCTTGTATACACAAGATTCATTTGGATTCTTGATAAAACCAAACTTGCTAATGGCTTCATCAAATCGCAGATTCCAACTTTTGTTGGCTTGCTTTAGTCCATAAATGGACTTCTTTAGCTTGTAAACCTTTCAAGCGTTGTCTGGATCGACAAAACCTTCTGGATGTGTCATATACACAGTTTCTTCCAAAATTCCATTAAGGAAGGCGGTTTTGACATCCATTTGCCATATTTCGTAATCGTAATATACAGCAATCGCTAGGATGATCCGGACGGATTTTAACATTGCAACTAGAGAAAATTTTTCGTCATAGTGAATCCCGTGGACTTATCTATAACCTTTTGCCACCAGTCTAGCTTTGTATATTGATACATTTCCATCCTTATCTGTCTTCACTTTGAAGATCCATTTGCAACCAATGGGTGTATAACCCTCGGGCAAATTCACCAAGTCCTAGACTTTATTTTCAGACATGGAGTCCATCTCGGATTTCATGGCCTCTTGCCATTTTGCAGAGTTGGGGCTCGTCATAGCTTGCTTGTATGTCGCCGGCTCATCACCATCCATGACTAGGATGTCCTGATCATCGGTTAAGACGATACCGAGGTATCTCTCTGGTTGAGATCTTTGCCGTTGCGACCTACGAAGGGTAATCGGTTGAGCATTTACATTGTCTGTTTGATTTTGACCTATCTTCTTAGATGCTTCCAAAGTATCTAGATTGTCAGTTTTTTTAGGTTGACATTGTTGCTCGTCCTCTCGAACTTAGTCGAGTTCGATTTTCCTCCTACTTGTCATTTTGGAAAGGTGATCCTTCTCCAAAAAGACACCATCTCGAGCAACAAATACTTTGTTCTCGGATTTATTGTTGAAGTATACCCTTTGGTTTCTTTTGGATATCCCACAAAGAAACACTTATCCGATTTGGGGTGAAGTTTGTCCGAAATTAATCGCTTGACTTATGCTTCGCATCCCCAAATCTTGAGAAAAGACAACCTAGGAGGTTTCTTAGTCCATAATTCGTATGGAGTCTTTTCAACAGCTTTTTACGGAGCTTTATTCAGTGTTAGTGTTGCAGTTTGTAGCGCATGTCCCTAGCAAGAGATAGGGAGTTCACTAAGACCCATCATTGATCGAACTATGTCTAACAAGGTCCGATTCCTCCGTTCGGACACTCCGTTCCATTGAGGGGTTCCGGGAGGTGTCAACTCTGAAAAAATGCCATTTTCTTTCAAGTGATCGTCGAATTCATGGCTTAAATATTCGCCACCTCGATCCGATCGAAGTGCTTTAATTTTCTTGCCAAGTTGATTTTCAACTTCTTTCTGAAATTCTTTGAATTTCTCAAGGATTCAGATTTATTCGACACTAAGTAGACATAGCCATATCTACTATAATCGTCGGTGAAAGTGATGAAATATTGGTAACCTTGTCTTGCGGGTGTGCTCATTGGTCCACATACGTCCGTGTGTATTAGACCTAGTAAGTCACTTGCCCTTTCTCCCAACTTGGAGAATGGCTGTTTTATCATCTTGTCTAATAAGCATCCTTCACAATTTTCAAACGACTCTAAGTCGAATGAGTCAAGAACACCTTCTTGAAGAAGTTTCTTGATGCGTTTGATGTTAATATGGCCAAGACGACAATGCCACAAGTAGGTTTGATTCGACTAGATGGTCTTAGCTAGTGGTATCAACTATTGTCTAATCATATGTAAAAACATGCAATTTAATTGAACATAAATTTGTAAGACAAACTTGAAATAACTATTGTCAAAGTCTTACACTCAAAATTCCTAGGTGTCCAACACCGTGGATTATAATATGTACAAAGGCATGATGAAAAACTAGAATTAGTTTAATTACATGTCATAGACAAAATAGTGCATGCAAGCCAACCGAAAAACCATCTTCGTCGTCTTCTTGTTCTTGCACCAACACTTGATAAGCTTCTCACTTGGTCCCTGAAAAGGCAACATTAAGTGAGTCATACTTGGTATCCAATACCTTATGATAAGCTTAATTCACAAGTGTTTGGGAAGATACCTGAGGTAGTCGGAGTGATCCCCTCTTCCTTGACGAGCATGCATTCCCTCTTGTAGTGGCCTTGCATGCCACAATAGAAGCATCTCATCTTTGCCTTGACCTTCTTGAACTCCTTCTTCTTAGCTCTCAAGGGCCTTTTGGTCATTCCATAGGCGGTGGCTTGGCTAAGTAGTTGCACCACCTCCTTGAGGTAGTGTGTCTCCTTTCCCGCAGCGATGTGCACTCTAAGTGCATCATAGCCCGAGTGGAGTGAAGCAAGCAAGATATGCCCCGCCATCTCATCCTCTATTGAGATTCCGAGAAGCTGCATGTGTTTGAAGAGCCTAGTCATACCAAGCACATGAGGTCGGAGGGGCATGCCGGGTCTCAATTTAGCATTGTAGACCTTGGTTCAAAGCCGTCGCCTTTCCTTAGAAAGGCATCCCACGTTTGGCGGCTTTATCCTCATGTTTGAGAGTGACCTAGTCAAGTCAAACACGAGTCCATCATAGTTGCCATTGTCACTCTTAGTGACTCTTACATTGACAACGTCCTCAAGTGCTTTGAGGAACATGTCCGGAAGGTAGGAGGAAAGAGTTTCCTTCCAATCTTCCGGGATGGAATTTGCCATGAGTCGTGAGACCCTTTTGCAATTTGAAGACCATTCTTCATGAGCCTCGTCGGTCATGATTCCCTTGGCAAAGAAGCTTGGAATGGGAGTATCAAGGGTATACTCCAATGAACAATTTCGGAGAGTTCTCCTGAGTTCCTCCTCCCATTCCTTGAAGTTGACCAAGTTTAAGGAAAAGGCCAACTTCTCGGGGAGTTCCGAGCACATATGGTCGTTGTTTGAGTTACTTGCAGACATTGTTCTACAATTGAAAGAATTTGAAGTGAAAAACCATTCATACATCAATAAGTTGAAATTTAAAACGCTTATGCACATATTCAATCTTATTGAGCATTTTATTCACTCATTTAAAAATTTGTCCCTTCTGGGCGAGAATAAAATGATTCCGAGATCCCAAAGATCAAGAAATGGTTAAGCATGCTTTGGCTTGTCTTAATCATTAAATATCGTAAGGTAAGCAATCCAATTGCTAATAGCTCCAAGCTACTCTCGGTTTGATAAAATGTCGCATCTAATGCATCCTTGACATTTTATCTCTTTTGCCACGACATCTAAGGACTCCTTACTGATATCGTTGAGCTTAACCAAGACAACTTGTATAACTAGTTTACCTTACATTCCTAGGGAAGTAGTGATGCCTCGCTTTGGCGTAATCCATCATGTACGCGCATTAGTTTGGTAAGTGTTGTTCTTGGAACGGCAAATTTTAGCTGAATATTATTAAAGGGACCTAGGGTTTCTATGTTGGTTGATTTAAGTGAACTTAACTAATCGTCGCAACATAATAGAAATCCTAGACATACATCTAGCAATCATATATAATAACAATATATATAAGGCATAAAAATAGATGCATTTGGCAACTAGCATGACCCCTTGAAATCTTCGATTTCCATGGGTCTTCATCTTGGCTCGTCTTCGTCGAAACGCCGTCTTGAGACATCTTGGCCAAAATGAAATAAAAGAAGCTAGCTAGAACGACTAAGATTAATCTAATAGTACAAAAATACTTAACGGTTTGCAGACCGTATTTAGATTTACAAAAATACATAACGGAACGCAGTCCGTATTTTCTATCCTAGTCGGGCCCCACTAGTTGCCATTTTCAAAGAACCTGTTTTGAAAACAATCTTCCATTCACCCATTCACTATTTGTGAATGGCCCATGCAATTTTACAAAATACATAATTAAACACGCAAAACTAGTAACTAACTTAGGTGGTTAATCCAATTAACGCGCCTAATTAAAACTAGTCAAAGTGGTTTAATCCATTATTTCTAAACACAAAATGCTAACGCACTTAATTAGGCTCCCACTAAATTCCGCATCCGTACTTAATTAATCCGATTAATTAAGTCGGCATAACCCATAATTTGTCAAAATTTTGTATAATCGAAAATCGAGGTTTTTAGCCTCGTTAAAATAATTATTTAAAATTATTAAAATGGCCAAAAAATCGCAAAAACATAGCTCAAACTTAAGCAAAACCGTCCCACAAAACCCTTTGAGGGTGCGCACCATGGCTGCTAGGCAGCCCATGGCATGGCGCCATGGTGCGTGGGCGAGGCCTAGAATGCCCAGCAAGCATCGCTGCTAGCCCAGCTGCCTGCTAGGATACTACGCATGCTTGCTAGCATGCTGGTGCTTGCGAGCTGCTTGCGTGCTGGGCTGGCGCCTGTTGATGCTAGCCAGCATGCACAGGCAGCCCCTACCTAGCCATAGCCCCACGCACAGCTGCGCCCAGCCAGCTCCCCGCCACACAGCCCCACACATAATCATGCCACACCCTTGTGCGCACCATAGGCAGCCACATGTGGGCTGCTGGGCAGCCCGGCTAGCCTTGGTGGCGCTTGGGTGTTCTTGCCTTGATTTGCGTGCCAATTATCGGAATTTAATTCCGATTTGTGTGTGACAATAATTAATTCCAAATTACATTTTAGAATTAATTTGAGGGAAAATAAAATAAAATAAAAATAAGTCCTACTTAAATAAAATTTATTTTATTGGTGCACAATCCTAAATTATCTAAAATTTCAATTTTGAACAAAATTAGGTCTAACTTTATGCTTAAAATAAAATGAGCTATGTCCAAAATTAATCTTGCCAATATGCAAATTAATAATGGATTTGACAAATGGGAGTTGGAAAAACAAATTAACCATCCAATGATAAAATTTTCCAACTTGCATACTTGTGTAAAATACCAAGATTACATCTTCCAATATGAAGATTAATCAAATTTTTCTCACAAGTAATTGAACTTGATGGATTTTAATCAACCAAACATGAAAAAAAAATCCAAACTTTGTTCAACATGGAACTTAGGATTAGGGTTCCAATCATTTAAACCTTTAAAGATTAGAACTTTAACATTATTTGGGAACTTAAAATACAAAATCACAACAAGTTTTCACATTTTATTGCAATTTATTTGCAAAATTTGTGAAAAACAAGTTTATGTGAAAAATTTGTATATCAACTTAAGCACTAATAAAAACTCCATTATTATGCTCAAGGATATTTTAAAACCAGTAGATTAGTGATGCAAATGTGCATTTAATCTAACCTTGTAATGCTTGCATTAATCAAGGCTTAAAAAGAATTAAAATTTTCGTAGAAAAACGAAAAACCCAAGAAAAATTGGGTTTCTGGTTCGAATTTTGCTTCTAGACAGTCCTAAAAGGGTTCAATCTGTTCCAGAATGTTGATTCCACCCAAAAATCACTATTTTTGAACCAAAATCTGGGTCCGACGACCAAATCGAAAATAAAATCGAGTTTTAAAATTAATTAAAACGAGCATCTAATCCAATTAGAAGAACATGAACCAGAAAATTAAATTCTTTTAAAACACCTTAACTAAAAAATAATTGCAAAAATTAAAAGGAGCGTGGCTCCGATACCGCTGTAGGGTTTCGTAGTGACCCGACACTACGCGGAAGGAAACCCACCAAGACCCGCCCCTTAATTAAAACAATTAACAAGCATAATGAACTTAATCAAACAAGATTAAGAACAATAATTATATCTTTGACGCGTGCTTCGCTCCTAAAGAGCTCTTACTTCAAAATCCCGAAAAGATGAGATCTCCGACGGATCGTACCCTCGACCCGACCCGAGCGTCCTAAGTCTTGAAGGTTAGTCAAGACCCGGACAAAATAACTATGAGTTTTACGAATCAAAGGTTTACTCTTTCTTGGAGTTGCCTTTTTAATTCCACTCAAGGTTGTATTCTCAAAATCCCAACCAAGTGGGTATTTATAGAGAATGGGGACTTGAAACCCCTTTTCATGATCAATGTGGGATCATGTGCAATTGCAATAATTTATTTAATTCTAAAATAAATAATTAGGCAAAAGCAATCACAAGGCAACAAGTGGCAAGTGGAGAGAATGAGTTAGGTTAGGACCATATCCCATAGGGGGACCATTGCCTTGCTCCCCAAGGGAATCTTGGAGGCTTTGGTCCCCACCTCTCCTAAACCGCCACTCAAAAGGCAGCTGGGCTGGCTGCCACCTGGTGCTGCCAGCACGCACAGCCACCTAGCATGCCTGGCTGGCACAGCACGCATCTCCCAGCCTAGCACTTGCGTGCTGCTAGCGAGCCACGCCTTGTGCTGGGCGCTGGGCGCTGCTGCCTTTCTATCCCAGGCATACGCAAATGCATGCGTGGTGCTGCTGCCTTGCTATCGCAGGCACACGCACATGCATGGCTCTCGCATAGCCAGCATCACACGCATCATTGCTGCACCCTTCGCATATGCTCGCACACCTAGCCAGCCAGCACCACTCGCCCATGCTCGCACATCTACGCGCATCCAGGCCAGCACGCACTAGCGCTGTGCTTGGTGTGTGGCCTGCGATGGTGCCTAGCACACACGCAAGGCCAGTGCTGCCTGCTAGCTAGCTGTGCTTGGTGCGTGGCCTGCGATGGTGCCTAGCACACACGCAAGGCCGGTGCTACCTGCCAGCTTGCTGTGCTATGGTGCACACGCACACACGCATGTGCCTAGCACTGCGATGGTGCTCTGCATGGTGCTAGGGGGTTGCGATAGTGCCCACGCTTATGCACACACACATGGGTGCTGTGCTTAGTGCGATAAGACTGCGATGGTGCCTAGCATCATGCTAGGGCTGCGATAGCACCTAGGCATGATGCTAGGGCTGCGATAGTGCTAGCACACCATGGTGCGCCTAGCACACACATGGTGCGCCTAGGCTTGCGATGAGCTAGCCTTGCCTAGCTACGGTTACGCTAATACTTGTTGCTTGTGATTTTGCGACGCTCGGTCTCGACGCCCTAGGCTCGATATCAAACGTCTGTATTCGTAAAACTGTGCTGACTCATTAAATCCTTTCGGATTAATTCGTCGTCTCGGATCGGTGATTCGATTGGGTTTGACCCGAAGGGTTCAGTTAAGATTAAGCTGTAACATCAATTGTACATTGATACTACTGATCGGAAGCGGCCTCCACCTAGGCATTCCGATCACTTGACCTTACTGAATAATTAGCTCCGTAATAATTCTGAACCCTCTATCGCAAGAATACACTTGTTGGAAAGACACCATTCCTTTCACAACAAGCTCAAATGGATAAACATGGACCAACAAATCAAGTTGTGGGACCCTCAAACGCTGATGTAGGCGAAATCAGAACCATCGCGCGGCGAAAGGTTCATCGCGCCGCGACAGACCTATTGTGCTGCAATAAATTTGCGTTTTCCGGATTTAAACTCCTTTTTTCTTCCTCATTTCACTGGCAGTTCATTTTCGTTTGTCGTTCGTAAATAATTCAATTCGCTCGTTCTTGGACATTTCCCAACCAAATCACCTCAAATTTGCCTCAAATTGTTCCATTTTTACTCACCTACACCGATTTATGTAAGTTTTGCTCAATCTCTTCTTATTTAGGGTGAAATTTGGGTGTTTTCTTCGTGTTTTTCCGAAAAATCTAAAATATGTTTTTATTGTTTGCTCATTTTTTGTCAAAATTCGTGTCATGAAATTGCTACTGTGTGTTTGTATGTTGCTTTATGAGCAATGTGAGACTAGAATTGCTTGATTTGGTGAAGAAATGAGCATTTTTCCATTGTTGAACACTCTAGGTTCGTGAGTACAATGTAGCTTGCTCTACATGATTTTTCTTAATCTTTGTGTATAATTTGTTGCAATATATGTCATGAACTTGCAATAAATCGTTTTGGTGCTAAAAAATCTTTGTTGTTATGCGAATCAAAATCATGCTTTGTTTTGCATTTTTGTACTTTGTTTTTTATGAACATAGTATCATGCGACTAGTCAAACTTAGATACTATAAAACATTTAATTTACTGTTTTTATGGCAACAATATATAGTATGGCTTGACGTCGATGCTTTGGTTCACGTTCCCGCTGGGTCTTACTGAGGAGCATGTGCGTTGCCATGGTTCGGACAACGACGCTATTCCATCTTTGTTTCGCCACCACATTGCGGGTTGAGGTGGTGAGAGTTCTTTGGGAGTCATATGGGTTGACTCCCCTTCTACGAGTTGTTGAGGCCTTCTAGACTTTTCGGGAGAGTCGTTTCATTGTTTGAGGTGTCTTAGAGTTCTTCTAGGACACCACGAACAACTTCCATTTTCCGTGGGGTGAGATGACTATCACCCCACTCGACTTTTCTGTTATTAGTGGACTAAAATTTTGCCAGGCTCGAGTTCTTGCGGACAAGCTGTTGTCGCTGATTTCTCCAGAGACTTCAGCTCTTTGGGGTCCAATCGTACTCGACTGCTGGTGCATGCTTTTGATGACGACGCGACTATGCCGGAGCAGTGGTTTCGCATTTTTGTTCTCATTCTTTTGTCGGGGACCATCTCTCCTGACAGTGGAAGTCGTGCTTTATTGTGCTATCTTTCTGTGTTGTGCAACCTTTCGAGGGTCAGCACATTTGACTAGGCCAGTGTTGGCTACGCTGACCTCCTTCTAGGGCTGCCAGCAGCACTGCAGAGCGGAGATTTCTGTTTCTAGCCTTTGGAAGTTTGTAGCGGTAAATTTTCCTCTAATCTCGTGATTTCAGCTCAATTCTAGATGTTTATCAGGTCTTAGATTTCTCAATTTTTCACAGGTCTAGCTCTACGAGTACATTCCTTTGCTGGCTTCGGCGAGGCCTAGGGCTACAGGGCTCTCTGTAGGTGCCAGCTGGCGGGACTGCCTTGTCGGTTTGTCCTCCATAGCTGCTGTTAGGGCTGCTATTCGTGCTGTTCTTGAATTATACCTTTTGTTGCAGCGTCCTAACGTTCGATATCGCCCGCGGATTGACTTGGGGGATTTCCGGTTGGCCTCTCAGTACACAGCTGAGAGGCATTTCTTCTAGGGTACGTACCAGGTAGTGTGGTACCTCAGTGAGAGAGTAGCTATCCAGCACTCCTCAGATGCACCACTGGTTCTAGAGGACCCTCCTGCTTCGATGATGAGTCAAGAGAGACTCCAGTTTCACGCTATGGACGGTGTCGTAGGCAAGGATTTTCAAAGGCACATCTATCTGGACCGCTATTATGAGGAGGAGCTGCTCCCTTGACTAGCTCGTCCACCTTACTGTGAGGAGGTTCGTAGATTTTTATCCACCATTTCATCTCTCTTTGTACTCCCCAACGATGCTTAACCATTGGATCATTTTATAGGAGTTCGAGCCCTCCAGCCCCGGAGGAGTGGCGGTTAGTGGAGCGATCCATCCCTCGCTCTTAGAGATGGGTGAAGTTTTTATCTTTTCTTTCGTTTTGTGAATATATCATTCTATTCTCTAATTTGATTTAATTATTGCAGTTCTCTCGAGAGGTGGTGACGCGGACCTCGACGCTTGTCGATATTAGCTGGCGAGGTGGAGCCACCTAGCGTTCTGTCGCCGTATGAAGGACGTCGCGCCGGTATGCCTTTATGCACTTCTTTTTTATTTATCCATTTTGCCTTTTTTGATGACTAACTTGCATTTCTTTGTCTTTGTTTCAGCCTGGTCCTCGGCCACGTACTTGTTCGAGGCCAGAAGGATCGAGAGAGACGGGAGCGAAGCGTTGGCGCACCTCGTTGGAGATCCTAGGCAGGCGGGAGGTGCTTAGCAAGGTGGAGGACGATGATGGTGACAGCTCTAGTCATGAGTCCTCGTCGACGGAGGTGTTCCCACCCGGTTTCGATACTCCGGTGGTAGGACCTCACGTGGTTCCAGACGTGTTTAAGGCTGGTCCATCGTCTCAGTTTGGTGGTGGGACGTATGAGGTCAGCTCGTCGTCGCAGCAGCCCGTGCCCACTCCCTTTGCTGGTGGATGTTTTCAGTATGACCCTTAAGGATGTACTCAATGGATGGGTCCCAGACTTGTGATCCCCACGACGGGCGGTTCTGATTCTACTTCGATGATAACTCCTCAGTCTGCGTATTTCTATGATACGATGGGCATTCCTCGGGAACCTCGTCCTCTAGGACCCTAGCTTTTTCTGCATCATTATCTTTTTTTGGGACTATTTTGGACTTTGCTCATAATCTATTATACATTTTATTGACACTATGTACATACGTATATATCTATTTAGACTCTTTATTCATTTTTACACTATCTTTATGTGCATATGAGTGTGTGATTTTGTGACAAATTTGCGAAAAAAAATCCGTCATTTTTATTATTATTGGAGGGTATCTGACTTTCTCCCCCAAAAAGAAAAATGAAAAAAGAAAGTGAGGAACAAAAAGAGTTACAAAATTAATTAATTTGAAATTCCTAAAAAAGAAATTCCAAATCAATAAGCATTAAATCAAAAGAGTTGAAACATCATAGGAAAAGGTGAATAAAATTTTGGATTAATGTAGGAAAAGTGAAAGAATATCAAAGTACGAATTAAAATCAAAATCAAATCAATGGATTAATCAGGACGTGTTATTACATCGCATGCGTCAGGTTCCACCGTGGCGCAACAGGCTCATCGCGGCGCGATGTTTCTATCGCGGCGCAATGGTTCTGTCATGGCGCGATGGATCCGGAAAATCTAACTCCAAATGAAACTCGATTTCTACTTCCATTTTGCTTATAACAAATTCGTCATATTTTGCATAATTTGAGTCATTAGCTTTTATTTTCTCCTAGCTTCAAAAATTTAGTAATCATGTCTAAGAATTTATGTGAAATTACTCGCGAGTGGTGTCGATCTCTGACTACTAGTGAGAGGAAAAAACTTGAACACCTCAATATGAATGGTCTATTGGGTATTAAGGGTGTAGACTACGATAGTGATTTTATTCATGCTGCCATAGAATATGGGGACCCCAACACTCACTGTTTTAGACTAGGAAACGATGAAATTAGCCCCGTGCCGGAAGAACTTGGTGCTATTTTTGGCTTTCCCTCTTTGCATTTTTCCATAATCCCCACAATATGTGAATATTATTATAAGGATTTTGAGCGCTTATATAATCTCAGGGAAACCGATTTAAAATCTGTAGTCCATGGAAAAGAAGTAGATCTAAGAAAATTTGCATCTTTTTTCTTTAATAGACCTAAGTCTAATTCTTTTCGCATATATAGTAGGAGAGCTTTTCTTCTCTGCATGTTTAGCCAATTCTTGCTTACTAGTGGTAGCATTCATATGGGTCAAGCTATATTAGCATCCATTATGGAGAAAATTGACGCTGGAAAAAATCCAATGCCTTTAATTGTTGGAGAAACAATGATGAGTTTAGATGAATTCAAAAAGGATCCCAAAGAACCAATTCAAGGATCTCCAATATTATTATAGGTAAAAAATCAATACTCTTAATTATTGAAATAAAAAATATTTAATTATGTAGTGTAATAACAATTTATTTTTATTCTTGTAGATTTGGCTAATGGAAAGATTAGGATTAATCAATCTTCTAGATAACATTGACAAATACACTCCTAATTGCTTTGTGAGAAGGAAGAAGTGATTTTCCATAAGTATGGGACGTCGGGAGTGGAGCAAAATAGTTAAAGCTCGCGACTTCTCCATCAAGTGGGTTGTGCCTTGGTGAAGATCGAAAAGATGATTTTAGTCAATACTCAAGCTTTCTGCCGTGTTCCAAGCTTTTCAAAGTTGACATTTTATTACCCTTCCAGAGTAATGAGGCAGTATATATGGACTTGCTCAAATCATTCCTTCTAGTGATGATCGTCGTCCTTATGAATATTTCGTACCAAAGAATGTTGAAAGGTTCGATGATTATTGGTATGGTAGACCCTTATGGACTATTGTATCTTATAGAGACCCTCCTCCATTGTCTAGGTAGTATATGAAATGGTTGCTTACTTGAGATCGAAAAGACAAGAATTCGGAACTCAAACTCTAAAGGTGCAGAGAAGAGCAATATAAAAGATCGCCTAGGGGATAAGAAAGCTCCTCCCAAAGATGTTCTGGGTTCAAGAGTTGAATTCAAGACTCCTATCATGCCCAAGAAGCTAGAAGAGTGTTCTAGAGGGCAAAAGGAAAGCTACTCCTATAGAGAAGGAAAATAATACTTGGGTTGAGAAAAAGGTGGGGGTCTTTGCTAAAGGGGAAACCTCTTCCTCTAAGATTTCAGTTCGCTCATCTAAATGCAACTCTTGGTAAAGGAATTGTTGGAGGATGAGGATACAGATAAGAACTGGAAAAGGGCTCGAAAGGAAAAGGAAGATTAGACTTAGAGTATTCCTTTGCCTTTAATTTTATTAGACAAATTTTAACTCCCAGTTAATTTATTTTCAAGCTTTTAAATCATCGATAATGTAATTTCAATTTCAATTCAATTATTAATGCAATTTTTAGCTTTCATTTAAATCAAATTTATTTCTATAATAATCCTTTATTTAGAAATAATTTTTAAGCAATGAAAACAACTTGAGCAATTTCAAAAATAATCCGAGTACGGAAGTCGGAAAGTTTTCGAAATAATTTGAAACTGTCGATATTAATCGCAGCTTGTCTTGGAGGAAAACGAATTTTGCCGCGGCGCGATGACTCTGATTTGTCACGATGCTGAAGCTTTGACTTGATTTTTGCAATTCTGTGTTTAAATGCAGGATTTTAAAATTTTAAAGTGGTCGCACCCTACGGAAGGGTTGCCTACGTATCCTTATTAAGGAATCAGGCCAAACGTAGCTCTCTTGAGTACGGAACTCATTGGATTATTGGTAGATATTCTTAAGTTGGTTAAGATTTGTTATATTCGAGAATTCATTGCCTTCCATATCTGTTAACTTAGTTGTGCCTCCAGATAGGATGGTTTTGACGATGTATGCTTCAGACAAATTAAGCCTAAATTTTCCTCTTGGCTCTAGAACATTCTTTCTAAGTGCTTTTAACACCAAGTCTCCTTCCTTGATGTTTCTTGCCTTGAACTTTACATTGAAGTGTTTAGCCATACGATTTTGGTAGCATTAATATTAGACATAATGCAAGGCTTCTAACTGCTTTTCATCGAGTAGAATTAGCTCTTCATATCGAGCTTTTTTCCGTTCTACCTCATTAAGTTTACTTTCCAATGTTATGCGCAAGGAAGGTATTTCCAGCTCTACAGGTTATACGAAGTCCATTCCATAGACTAGGGAGAATGGCGTAGTTCTTGTGGGTGAGCGGATTGACGTGCGATTAACCCCAAAGAGCGAAATGAAGTTTGTCAAGCCAATCTTTGTAATTTTCCATCATCTTTTCGATGATTGTATTTAGATTTTTATTGGCTTCTTCTACTGCACCATTTGCTTGAGGTCTATATGGAGAAGAGTGATGATGTTGAATACCATACTTTTTAAGTAGGTCTTCACACTTTGCTTGAAAGTGAGTTCCATTGTCACTTATCATTTCATTTGGGACACCATATCTACATATGATGTTCCTTTCGATGAAGAGTGCCACATGCTTTGCGGTGAGTTTGGCGTAAGATCCCGCTTTAACCCATTTGGTGAAATAATCGATGACAACGAGAATATACTCATGGCCTCCTAATCCGGGTGGAGTAATCTTTCCAATGATATCTATTCCCCAAGTTGAGAATGGCCATGGAGAAGTGTAGGTGTAAAGAATAGAGGGTGGAACATGTTGCAAATTGGCATATATCTGGCATTTGTACATCTCTTCACATATTGATGGAAATCTCTTATAATAGCCTTGGCGCATGACCTCCTTGACTAGCATTTTACCATTCATGTGTGTTCCACATGCTCTTTCGTGGATAATACTCATTGCCTTTTGTGGCTCCTTTTTGCCTACGCACTAGAGAGCTCTGCCTTTAGGTACCCTTTTGTGAAGTTCACCTTCTATAAGTACGAACTATGAGGCTAAGATTCTCAAAGCACATTTCGCTCTTTTGTCAGCATTAGGTGGATATTCCCCTTTGGTGACATAGTTGAGAATGTATGTGTACCATGGTTCTTCTTCATCTTCTTAGATCTCATCTCCATCCTCAAGAGCTTGAACATAAGCAGACTTATGCCTTTTCTCAATGGTTAGAGGCATTTGCTCAACTTCCTTGGGAATTCTAATTTTGAGTTGATTAGTGAGGGTTTCCATGTAGGTCTGATATGGAGCGAGGATTTCACTCCTTACCTTCTACCTCTTAGAAATTTGGTTGATGGTAAGAGAAAAATCTCCGAATATTCAAAGTTTCTTAACTCCCAGTGCTAACGATGTTTTGAGGCCTACCACACATGCTTCATACTCTGCAGCATTGTTCGTAATCGAAGTCAAGCTTTATTGAAATTGGGACATGCTCTTCCTTGGGTGACACTAATAAGACTCTTACGCCACATCCCTTTGGTTAGATGCATCATCAAAGTATAGTGTCCAAGCGTCATTCTCAATGACCATTAATTCTTCATTTGGGAAAATCATTTTCTTGCACTGGTGTTGAGTCTTCGATTGGAAAGTCTGCCAAGAAATCAGATGACTGCGGATCCCTTAATAGACTTTTGAGGCATGAAGCTTAGGTCAAATTTAGTTAAGTTGACTATCCATCTTGATATCCTTCCATTAATTGTGGATTTCTTAAAGAGATGCTTGAGAGGATCCATTTGAGACACCACATGGATTGTGTGAATAAGCATGTAATGCCTTAACTTCGTTGTGGCCCATACAAGTCTTGAAAACCTTCTCGGGGCGGATCATCAAGGCTGATGCGGTAATTTGCCTTTTTCGCAGAAGGTTAGGAATGATGTTCCATTGTGGGATTCTCCAAGGAAGGGCGTTGTTGTGAATCATTCGATCAGTGGATTCCCTACTTGGTATTACAAACCAATCACGAATGCGAGAGACCTTCCAAATGTAGAGGCCCGACTTTTTGGTGCGCTCCAAAAACTTTTGGTTGATGAGGGCATACTTATTAAGGAAATGGGAATTAGTCTTCTCATGATGATCACGAATAGGTGGAAGCTCACTAAGCAAGGTCTTGTAAAAATTGTCGATGCAAATAAAGAGCAAGAATAGTGATCATGCCACCAAGTTGGATGCTACCCAAAAGTGTAACACCATTCATTACATCAAGAAAGCAATTAATCAAATGTTAGGTGAAGTCTATGATCTCAAGCTCTCCTTCTTCATGGCCGGCCATCCAAATCCAACATAAATCTTCTCGTGAAATAGCACCTAAAGAGTCCTCGGAGAAAAGGGCATAGGTGAGTATGCGGTTGAAATATCGCAAGGTCGGGTGAATGATGGCGGCAACCTTAGAAGTTTGAGGCTCATACTTATCTTCAATGGAGATATGACTCCACCATCTTAGCTCCTTATAACCATGGTCGTCGTGCATCTTAGGGTGGGCCGGAAGAACAATATCATCCTCCTCCGGAGGGCAAGGGAAGCGAAAATAAGCACCAAGTTGAGACTTCGAGATACAATGATCGTTGTTGAAAAGTTGGAACGACAAGTATCTCATAATAGAATCACCATCCTTGATCTTCTTCACCTCAGAGGAATTCATGTGTCAAACGAGCATAAATTGGCGCATTGAGACTCAAGAACTCTAGTAGCCCCAAATTTTTCACATGGCGGCGAACATCCTTGTCAATTCCTAACTTTGTTGTTGTTGCTTGATCATAAAATCTTGTGGACTTAAGATTCCTTTTCGATATGAGAACAAATCGATCCCAATGTTGCTTCTTTGAGAATTCAATATCATAGGTCTCAAACACCGATAGGGAGGAGGTGGAACAACTTGTCGGGTTGGGGGTGCATTACTAGAGGTGCGAACCCACTTGTTGCGGCGTATAGGAGCCATCTATAAGAAATAAGGGCAAGCATAAGCAATTCATCATGAATAGGAGATAAGCTCAATCAAATGTATTTGAAATAAGGTAAGCACCAAAGTATCATCATGAATAACATAAGAATTTCAAGCACAAAAATGACCCCATATAGATGAACAAAAATTTGCTAAATGAACTAATGCCATGACTAGTAAAGTAGCAACAAAGAAAGTTTCAATAAGAACTAAGAAGCATAACTCAATGGAAAAAGTTAACAATAAAGAAACAAAAATTCATGAACATCATGGTTAAAATGACAAAGATGATGTAAACACAATGAAATAATGCTACTAAGAACAATACCCATGAAATAGATTGGTGTCCAACAATGGTGGTGTCAAATGTTCAACCAAATAAACAATTTTAAGATGAAAAAGCTTCAAATTAACATCAAATAGCATCATATAACACAAAATATGAGCAAAAAGAACTAACAATGGTGTTCTACTATTAAAGCCCAACCTAGGGTTTCAAGTTCTCAAATGAGGAAGAAGATGAACAAGAGAGTAGAAATCATACAACAATAGAGAATAAAAAACCCTTGAAATGGATGAACTAATGGAATTAAAGCAATTAAAACACCCAAATGCAAGCTTCAATGCCAAATTTAAAATACCAAAAATAACATGAACAAGAGACATTTTCGAATTTTTGGTGCAAAATCCGAAAATTCCTTCCTTAAATTCGAAAATAAACTTGTTATTTATGTTTAATGATGCAAAATCAATTGATTTGTGTGAAATAAGTAGAGAAAATGGTGAGAAAAAGAAGCAAAAAGAAAGGAGGAAAAAGAGAGGAGAGAGAAAGAGGGAATTTGGGGTGAGAGAAAGAAGAAATGAGGGGTGGGGGGTTGGGGGGCTGTTGTGCATAAGTGAAGGGGATGGGGGGCTTGGCCTGCTGTGCGTGCGTGCACATCCATGTGTGCGTGCGCACAGGTGGGCTGGTGGGGAGGATGTGCGTGCAAGGGTGTGGGCAAGCTCGAGGTGTGGTCAGGCTCATCGACGCCCTCGACCATCATGCTCGTGTGATGCCCAAGAACATGGCTGCCTCAAAATTGAAAAATAGAATGGTTCATCGTAAAAATTCATGAGAGCGTAACCATGAGAGTGTTCTTGCCTAACCATCAGCACTCAACTTCAAACTCAAATTATAAGCACTTCAAACCTTCAAATGACACCAAAATTGTTGGAGATCGAAATCCAATGAATCCAAATATTCTTAAAATTAAGGAAATGTAGAAAATTAAAGAAATAAACCAAAAAAAAAATCATAGGAAAGAAAAAGAGGAAAAATGAGAAAAATTAAAGAAATAAACCAAAAATGCATGAGAAGGAGAAATAAGAAAAAGAAAAATGGTTAGAGAACCGGGTTGCCTCCTAGGAAGCCCTTGTTTAACATCAATAGCTTGACGTTTCCACTTTTCAAGGTGGATTGTATAGAATCATTTTGTGAGCTAGGCCGATGAAAACACTATTGTTATAGCGTTTAAGCCTATGTCCATTGACCTTGAATGAGGAAGAGGAATCCAACGGAGATATTTCAACTATTCCATTAGGGAAAACACCGTTAACCAAGAATGGACCACTCCACCGGAACATAAGATTCCCGGAAACAACTTCATCTTAGAATTGTAAATGAGGACTTTGTCGCCAACACAAAACTCTTTCTTCTCAATGAGCTTATCATGCTCTTCCTTAGAACGAGCTTTATAGACTCTAGCACAATGATATGCATCAAGCCTAAGCTCCTCAAGCTCATGAAGATCTAGCCACCTTTGCTTCCCCACACTTGCTAAATCAAAGTTGATTTTCTTAATTACCCAAAGAGCATGGTGCTCAAGTTCCACTGGGAGGTGACATGATTTTCCATAGACAAGGCGATACGGGGTAGTGCCAATAGGGGTCTTGACAACTGTTTTATAGGCCCAAAGAGCATCATCTAACATCTCTGACCAATCTTTCATATTCCTTGCAACCGTCTTTTCAAGAATTAGCATGATTTGACGATTAGATACCTCAACTTGTCCACTAGTTTGTGGATGATAAGGAAGACCGAATCGTCGACGCACCCCATGCTTCCTCAACATCTTTTGAAAAGATTTGTGCACCAAGTGTGACCCATTATCACTAATCACCGCCCTTGGAACTCCAAACCTCGGGAATATGATCTTCTTGAACAACTTAAACACCACCTTGTGGTCATTGGTTGGGGAGGCAATGGCTTCAACCCATTTTGAAACATAATCGACCGCCACAAGTATGTATTGGTTTCCATAAGAAGAAGGGAATGGTCCCATGAAATCGATGCCCCACACATCAAACACCTCTAGTTCAAGAATAGATTGTTAAGACATTTCATTCCTCTTTGAGATGTTTCAGGTTTATTGGCAACGATGACAAGTATTTACAAAACCCCAAATATCCTTGAAGAGATGTGGCCACCATAAACCATATTGAAGGATCTTAGAGGTGGTCTTTGAAACTCCCATATGCCCACCACTAGGGTCGGTGTGGAACATCTTCAAAACACTTGGAACCTCCTCATTTGGGACACAACGTCGTAACAAACCATCAACTCCACTCTTGTATAAGATAAGATAGGATCATCCCACAAATAGTGCTTAGACTATGTCTTGAGCTTCTTCCTTTGATTCTTAGAGAACAAAGGCGGAAACTCCCCACATGCAAGATAGTTCACCAAATCGACGAACCAAGGGAACTCCTTCACATCTATGGCATACAAGGAGTCATCAAGCATCCTATCCTCAATAGGTGAACCATCATCATGAATTTGGGAGTCTTCAAGCCAAGAAAGATGATCCACTACTACATTTTTCGCTCCCTTTTTATCCCTTATCTCAATGTTAAAAGTTTAAAGCTCAAGTACCCAACGAATAAGCCTTGGTTTTGATTCCTTATTAGCCATAAGATATTTAAGAGAAGAGTCGCATGATCCGTGTAAAAAATGGTTTTAGAACCAATCAAATAAGTCCGGAACTTCTCAAAGGCATGCATAATAGCCAAGAATTCTTTCTCCTTGGTGGTGTAGTTTTGTTGGGCACCACTCAAAGTCTTGGACATGTAGTAGATGACATGAAGCTTCTTTTCAACCCTTTGACCTAAGACACCTCCATTTGTTGTGTCACTTGCATTAAACATTAATTTAAATGGAAACTCCCATCTTGGAGCTTGGACAATAAGGGTAAAGATCAAAGCACTCTTCAATTTGTTGTAGGCTTCCAAGCATCTATCATCAAAAATGAACTTGACGTCTTTTTGGAGAAGATCATTGAGGGGCTTTGATATGAGAGAAAAATCCTTTATTAACCTCCTATAAAACCCCGCGTTCCCTAAGAAAGACATCACACCCTTCACATTAACCGGAGGTGGGAGCTTTTGAATGACTTCAATCTTTGCTTTGTCCACCCTCTTTATATGAGATTTTGTGACTAAGGACTATTCCTTCCTCAAACA
This sequence comes from Chenopodium quinoa, assembly GCF_001683475.1. NCBI lineage: Eukaryota > Viridiplantae > Streptophyta > Magnoliopsida > Caryophyllales > Amaranthaceae > Chenopodium > Chenopodium quinoa. The sequence goes on from NW_018744367.1 coordinate 5,510,844, forward strand.
TGAAATGAGACTTCTCCTAATTCAAGACAAAGTTCACCTTTTCACAACGAGCCAAATGTCTTCCAAGATTTGCAAGACAATCCTCAAAGGAATAACCACCCACCGAAAAGTCATCCATAAACACCTCCATCTACTTCTCCAACATGTCTCCAAATATTCTCATCATACACCGTTGGAAGGTGGCAGGGGCATTGCAAAGCCCAAAAAGCATCCTCCTATAAGAAAAAGTTCCATATGGGCAAGTAAAAGTTATTTTCAATTGGTCATCCGGGTGAATGCGAATTTAAAAGAACCCGGAGTAACCATCAAGAAAGCAATAATACTTATGCCTTGTTAATCTCTCTAGCATTTGATCTATAAAGGGAAGGAGGATGTGGTCCTTCTTGGTGGATTTGTTTAGACGTCTATAGTTTATGCACATTCGCCATCCCGTGATCGCTTTTGTAGGAATGAGCTCACCTTTCTCTACAACGGTCATACCTCCTTTCTTTGGGACAACAAGAACCGAGGAAACTCACTTAATGCTAGATATGGGGAAAATGATTCCTGCATCCAATAGCTTATTGATTTTTGTCTTTACTACTTCCCCCATTTAAGGGTGTAGCTTCCATTGTCTTTCAATGCTTTGTGTAGTGCCATCCTCAAGAGTAATATGGCGCATGCATAAGGCACGGCTTATACCCTTGAGGTCATCAATGGTATAGCCTAATGCGCTTTGGTGTTTTCTTAGCACATCACATAACTCTTGAGCTTGGCTCTCACACAAGGAGGAGCTAACAATCACGGGAAAAGTCGAGTTAGGACCCAAGAATTCATACCTAAGGTGTGATGGTAGAGGTTTGAGCTCTACCGTTGGAACACCTTTACCTTCCTTTGTTGTAGCCACTTGAAATGCTTCTTGGCTAGTGATCTTCATGCAAATTTGCTCATCAACTTCCTCAATGCTTCCATTTAGCATATCCTCATACAATGCCATCTCTTTGCTTGGAACACCTATCTTTTCCTTATTCAACAAGACATTCTCAAGAGCATCATCAGAGGTGAGCAAGTGTTCATGCATAGAAGTCACAACATGATCTAGAGAGTCAATCATCATGCAATTTTCCAAGGAAGAACATGGGTACTTCATGCTTTCATTCAAATCAAATTCAATAACCTCTTCTCCTACTTTAAGTGATATCTTAGCACTCTTTAAGTGGCAAGAAAAATTCTACCAAGTATGATGGGAATGTTAGCATCTTCATCCATTTCAAGAATCACAAAATCAACCGGAATCACAAACTTTCCTACCCTCAAAGGAACATCCTCTACCTTACCCTTTGGAAACTTAATTAAACGATAGGCCAATTGCAAGGTAATGTTGGCAGGTGAAAGTTTCCCTAGCTCATGTCTTTGATAAACCGAATATGGCATAAGGCTAACACTAGCTCCTAGGTCACATAAGGTATTATCAATTTGCATCTTATGAGTGGCAAATGGGATAGAAAAGTTCTCGGGGTCTTTCAATTTAGGTGGCATCTTGTTCATTACGATTGCACTACAATTTTCGGTTAAGTTAACCGTCTCAACTATATCACAAGTCCTTCTTCCACTCAAAATGTTCTTAAGGAACTTAGCATAATTTCGCATTTGGTTGAGGACATCGATGAAAGGTAGTGAAAGATGAAGTTGCTTGAGCATCTCAATAAACCTCCCGAATTGTTCATCCAATTTTTGCCTCATGAACTTTTGGGGGTAGGGAATCTTGGGTTTCACAACTTCTTTCTCTTCCTTCACTTCACATGGTTTCTCAACCACTATCTCACTCAAGGATGCACCATCTCCTTCATCTTCAACCAAAATCTCTTCTAAACTCTCCTTAGCCTTACTCTTCCTAGGCAAACTCTCCTCAAGCACCTTACCATTCCTTGTAACAATAGAATTCACAGGTCTCTTAGGGTCTAGGCCTTGGGGAGGTGAAGAAGAGGGGCTTGCATTGTGTTTCAAAGCATTGGCTAGTTGGGAGATTTGGTTCTCAAGCATTTTGTTGTGGGTCATCATTTCATTGAATTTCTTATCACTAATCGCCATGTATGTGTTCAAAATCTTAGTTTGATTTTCAATTATCTCCTCTAAATTAGACCTAGAAGAAGAAGAGGAGTGAGCATAAGAACTATCACCTTGAGCTTGGGTCTTTGGAACAAAACCGGGAGGAGGGCCTTTTTGAGCATTGTTTTGAAAATTGCCCCTATTTTGGTTGTTCCAATTACCTAGCTTGGTTATGATTGCCATAACCTTGGTTTTGGTTACCATAACCTTGGCTTTGATTTCCAAAATTTTGGTTATTATTTCCAAAGACTTGGTTTTGATTTTGGCCACTATAGCCTTGGTTGTTATAGTTACCTCGGAAACCTTGGTTTCCTTGGTTCCTATAACCAACACCTTGGTTATAGTTGTCAAAATTTCCTTGGTTGTGATAATTCCTATCCCTCGACCTCTTTGATTATCAAACCTTGATCCATTATTGTTAGATACACAGTTCACATGATCATTCTCATTACTATCAAAATCATCACATGTATCCACAAATGAATGAGGGCACATAGAAGAATCATGCTCATAAGAACCATACACATTACAAAACAAGCATTTGCTAGGCATGTTATTAGAGGAAGAAGGGGGAGTAGGGTTAGAAGTTGTACCTCTCCCCTTAAATTGGGATGGAAGCTTTGGAGCTTGGTAGGTAGAACTCTCCAACTTAGCTTTGATCAAAGACATTTCTTTCCCTAGGCTTGATATTTGTGAAAACAAATTGTTGATTGCATTTAGATGATCAACGGAGTAGACCGAGGAGCTACTCTTGCTTGTTGACTCCCTATCACCATCTTGCCAATCCATGTAGTGCCTTACTACATTTTCAATGATATCAATAACTTCTTCCTCCGTTCGATTCATAATGAGGCCTCCGGCGCCCGTATTTAGACAAGACTTGCCTTGAGGGCTGAAGCCTCGATAGAAGATTTGAATCACTTGATAAGTTGGGATCCCATGATGAGGAAACTCTCTTTGGTACTCTTTATACCTCTCCCAAGCTTCATAGAGATTCTCATTGGGCTTTTGCTTGAAGCTTTGAATAAGAGCTCTAGCTTCCTCCATCTTCTTTTAGGAGTAAAAGAATTCTTTAGTGACCTCATCCCAAGTTCTCCACGAATTTAGCTTCACCTCCTTATCCAACCATTCTAAAGCCCTCCCTATGAGTGAGAAGGGGGAGATATTTAGGCGAATGAACTCTTGATTCACACCATTGAACTTGATAGTGTTACAATACTTCTCAAACTCCTTATGATGATTTAGGGGGCTTTCATGTTTAGCTCCACTAAATTGTCTTCTTTCAATCAATGTTATCATGGCCGGTTGAATTTCAAAGTCATTGGCTGGGGTTATAGGTGGTGCAATGCCGCTTTCAAACCTATAAGCACCGGAAATACCCAACTCCTTCAAGGCTACTCTTGGATTTTCTCCCATGCTTGTTTGTTCAAACTCTTGTTCAACCTCTTGTCTATATGAATTGGGGCACAAATATCTTGAAGCAACTCGTGGTCTAGAGATTGTTCTTTCGAATTCTGAATCTAAAGGAATAAGTGAGCGATAGTAAAGGGGCAAGTCAAAGATCGATCCATGAGGAATGGAGGGTCAATTACTATAGTCTATGTGTTAAGCTACCTTAAAGGGAGTGAAAGGAATGGTGTCCTTCCACAAGTGTATTATTCCGATAGAGGGTTCGGAATTATTAGAAAGCTAATAATTCAATGAGGTCAAGTAATCGGAATGCCTAGGTGGAGGCCGCTTCCGATCAGTAATATTAATGTATAATTAATATTACAGCTTAATCTTAACTGAACCCTTCGGGTCACACCCCAATCCAGTAACCGATTCGAGGCGACGAATCAATTCGAAGGATTAGATGAGTCATTAGAGTATTACGTACAAAGACGTCGGATATCGAGCTTAGAGCGTCGAAACCGAGCGTCGTAAGTTGAGTCGAATTTAGAATTCGACGAGACGAGAAATCAAGCAACCGACAAGTTCAAGCTATGCCGTAGCTTCGCATTGGCCTAGCCATAGGAAGGCTAGGCTAAGATAGGGCACCAACCGCATAGCATGGCAATGTCGCAAGCCAAGCATGCATGTGCCTGCTAGGCTTGCTGGCCGAGCATGCTTGCGAGGTTGGTGCGCCTAGTCGCACGCTCACTAGCTTCAGCATGCATGGCTGGGCTAGTGAAGGCCTAAGCGAAGGCATTAAGCAGCTGGCGCGCAAGGGCAAGTATCACCCCTCGCAAGAAACGCACCAGGTGCTAGCGTAGCACGCTGGGTATCGCTAACAAAGGATGCACCCAGCAGCAGCCCGCTTGCAAGCGTGGCATGCATGCTAGGCTGCTCGCACTTGCTGCGGATCTTGCAGCACCTATCATACGCAACGCAACAGCAGCAGCAGCCCGCATGGCGTGCGTGGTCTGCTTGCTGAGCGTGTGCATATGCGTGCTGGCTGGCAAGCCCAGCTATGGTGCTAGGCGCAAGCGAGGCAGCCTTGGCAGCCAAGGCAGGCTGCCAGCCAGCTATGCGTGTGAAAGCTCATGCTCAAGAGGGGACCGATCTTGGTGGGTTGCTTGGGGAGCAAGGGGTGTTTGGTGCCCCCTTGTGGTCCTTACCTAACCCCCTTGCTCACCTCTTGACACTTGGAGTTTGTTGATTCACTTGCATTTTCAATTTGATTTTTGAATTAAAAAATAAATTGAATAAAGTGCATTTTAACCAATTCTCCCACATTGATGGGAGATTGGAATTCAAGGCTCCCTTCCCTATAAATTCCCATCATTTGGGATTAGGAAGGGACACTTGAGTTTTGAATTCTAAGGGATCTCCAAGAAGAGAATACCTTAATTCTAATACTCTAAGTTTTCTTAGTCTAGCCTCGACTAACCTTTGGGGTAGGGAACCCTCAGGTCGGGTCTCGAGGGTGAGAGTCGTTGGAGGCTTACGCATTTGCAAAGCTAATGCTTTCAAGTACGAGCTCTTAGAAAGAGCGAAGCACGCGTTAAGGGCAAGATCGTCTTTCTCTCTCCTTGTTAATTAATTATGTGATTGTTAATTAATTAATATGAATGTTTAGTTACGAAACCCAACAGGGAGTGTATGAGTGTGTTATGAAGTAAACTAATCAAACAAAGCAAATAATAGAGGAAAAATCAATAATAAAGATGCTAGGGATTACGTTCCACATGCAATCACGATAGCAGTGCCTAATTGGGGGTGAATCGAAGAAATAGGCGTTGCAAGGACTATTGAAAATTGCATTCAATGAGTTCAAAAGGCTATCTAGACTAATTGTTAAGCTAGGTTTCCAATATGGATGACAAATTAGTAGAATCACAACTCCAACCAGTTGAAAATTGACAATCTCAAATCAAGTGGTCATGTCATCAAGATCATCAATGCAATCAAGTTTAGAACTCTAGGTTGACCAATCCTATTATGCTAAACGCATTCACAAATTCATCAATCAATTTAATTACAACAATCTATAGATCAAAATCCCCAAATTAGCATCAAAATATTAATCATACATGCTTCCCCAACACTCTAGCTAAGAAATCTACGCACTAATCATCAAGAATTGAAGGAAAAAAAAAACAAAGCTAATCATGATCATCATCATATTCAACTAATCAAGAGAAATTCAAGTGATTAAGCAACTAATCATAAAATTAAACCAAATCAAACAATTATCCAAGATCAAAACTAAAATCAAACCAGAAGAGTAGAATTAGGGAAAGAAATCTCACTAATTATCATTAATTAAAGGGAAATCCAAGCTTTAGTAATTTGAAGTACAAATCAAGTATACAAGTGTTTTTCTCTCTACTAAATTCGGAAAATTTCAAAATGTACTAGGAAAAACGTCATCCCCAAAAAATGGAAAGATCCAAGCTATTTATAGGAGGCTAGCCAAGGGAGCTTGGCCACCTTCTGGTGCGCACACACACATGGGTGTTCACGCATGCACCATAGGGTGTGTGCCCCTCATGGTCCCCTGCTGCGCTCACGCACCATACTAATGACCTAGCATGCTTGTACACTCGGCCTCTTGCTTAGGTTCTTGCGCTCACAAGCATGCTTCTCACTGACGTTCTCATGTGATGCTCACGAGGAGGGTAGCCTTCAAATCTTCATTTTTGCATGTTCATGACCAAGACATGTGATGAGGGTGATGCACGAGAGCGCTAATGCCATCAGTAGGAGCTTGCATCTTAACTTGAACTTTAGGCATCCAAATGATATGAGGTCTTGTCCCGAGCATTCGAAAGACTTGGAGAATCTTCCAAAGTAAATCTCGAGCCCCGAACAAGACCTACAATGAAAGAAAGTAAAGCGAGTAAAGGAGAAAAGACGAAAATACCCTTAAATCACAAGAAAGCACAAGATAAGGGAAACGAAGAAACTAAAGATAGATGAACAAAACTAAGGCATTATTTAAAGGGAAAAGCTAGAAAATAGAAGGAAAATGTCCTAAAATGCTACCATATGAGTGCCATAAATGACACTCATCAACAAGTGTGAGGCACAACTTTTCAAGTGGTGTGTAGCGAACTTCATATTCATGCATCTTTTTGCTTAAATAGTAGATGACATTCTCTTTGCCTTCCACTTATTGTGCAATAATAGCTCCCATTGTTTCTTTGGTGACTGTCAAGTATAGACAAAGAGGAATGTTTGGTAGTGCTGGCGTTAATACAGGAGGATTTGTGAGGTAGGTTTTGATCTTATCAAAGGCTTCTTGGCACTCATCGTCCCATATCATTAGTACATTCTTCTTGAGTTTCTTGAATATTGGTTCGCTCACCATGGGGAGTTTTGATATAAACCTACTTATGTATTGCAACCGGCCAATGTATCCTCGAATTTGCTTCTCGGTCTTGGGCGGTGGCATGGACATGATAGCCTTGATTTTGGTGGGGTCTATTTCACTTCCTCTAGAGCTAACGACGTAGCTTGGAAGTTTTCTTAAAGTAAAAAAAAATAAAAAATTTGGGCATTAAAGGAACCGGTTAACCGGTGCCAAACTAGTGAAACCGGTTAACCGATGCTAATAACAAGTAATGCCACTGGTTTGGTTTTGAACCGGTGCGAATATTTGCGGGTTTTCGCAACCCTCAAATCTAGGCCAGTTCAAAGTGCTTATTTATTTATGCATTAGTAGATTACGCATGCTAGGATTTATTGATGTTGATGATGATGCGCTAGAGTTCACTAAATTAATCACAACATAATAAATCTAGGTCCCAGAAAAATTGAGATATACCCAACAACCCTTCGATCATGATTGATAGGTCTGCCTCCGCAGGGTGTCACTTGTTTTCTTAGGTAATTTGGGGAATATCAAGTTTTACACATTTAATTGGTTGTGCTCATAAAGATTACCTAGAGCATTTAGAATCTTAAAGCAAGTGGTAATAATTAAACATGAGATGATTGATTATTCAACCAAGAGTTGCAATTATTAAAGAGTTTACTTACCTTGAAGATGTATTGCTTGATGGTATGGCCTTAGTCCGGTCAACTATTACACAAATAAAGGATCTTGAAATCATTTAATTAAAATGGGACAATTATTTTAAATAAAGTGTTTAAAGTTTCCTATGGATTTAATCTAGGTGCTTTAAAGATAAACATAGTTGATTTTTGCATTTATAAGTAATATATATGTTCTTGGTTTATATATATATATATATATATATTATATATTTATATTTATTATATATATTTATATATATATATATATATATATATATTATCTCCACAATTGAAATAGAATTGAGAAAAGTTCCCAAAAGTTTAAAAGATAATCCGTTAACTTATATCTCAAATTTTTTTAAGATGGTTCTAAAAGGACAAGTTTTAGAATTGAAACCCATGTCACATGTCTAAGTTGGTTTTCTAGAATGCAAAATGTTTGAGTACAACACCAAAACCATCTTTATTTTTTAAAAGTGTTTCAAGGGTTAGAATGAGATAGGAGGTACGAACCCTCTAAAAGACAAGTATGAAATTCCAATAAAATCTCTTATCTTCAATGTGATTGAATATAAGAAAGTGATTGAAAGTACCTATGATCAAAAGTTGATCAAATGACATTATTCTTCATCCACTTCATATAGAGTTGAATTGTTGATTAAACTCTACTATGAATGATGATTCAATAGACTTAGCAAAATTATGAAAAGTGCTTAAAGCAATTAAGAAAAGTATCATTTTGAACCTAAGAGAAATGTTCTAAGTGGCTCAAATGGAAAAGGTTTAAGAATATATGAGGATTGCATTAAGATGTTGTAGGTTAAGAAATCCAAGCAAGTTGCTACTTCAAAAACCTATAAAACTACTTATATGCTAAAAGTTATTATGAACGACAAATATTTTTACATTAAATGGACCAATTCCAATTGATTAGAAACTACCTCATACAGTTGGAAGGTAAAAGAAGGACAATGTTCCTATTGAAGAAGTATATTATAGAAATTAATTTTGCATATTACTACTTCTTGGACATATGATGTCATGTTTAGTTCTCTCATTGAGAATGCGGTTGAACTAAAAGAACAAGTATGGTTAAGGGAGAAATAAATCTACAATTTTAGAAGTAAATGTTGCTACTTCACAAGTAGAATCTACAAGTTTAAAATCCAAAGTTGCAACTTTACAAGTAGAAGTTTACATTCTCACCTTACCTTGTAATTTAGATAGAATTAAATAAATTTTATTTATTCTTATCACTATCAAAACACCAATCAATATTAGTAATGACTAAGCATTGAATATTCAAAACATGAAGTAAATTTTATTTTGTGCTTATTTGAATCAAAGTGTATTTTGAATAGCTAAATAGGTTAAAAGTTCTATATATAGATATAGATAAACCATTTTTATATATATAAATTGTCTCTAAAATGTCAATTGATTCAAATGAAAGATGAACATTGCATACGGAAGATCCAAAGGGATGGACTTTCAACATCATTTGATTAATGTAGACTCCTGATCGTGTCTCCCCAAACACCAAACCTAGTGATCAATGTCTTTCACGTTTTTATCAACGAGTTCGACAAGGAGTTGAACAGCCGCGCAAAGTTTCCCTAAGCCTTAACCATTTTTATAACCTTACCAAAAATGACTTTAAACCCAAAAAAAAGATCCATTTTGTATCTTTAAATCCAAAAAGAATCATTTCATGCCTTTTGGCCTAAAAAACATCCTTTTCATGCCTATAACCATAAAAATGTCCAACTTTATTATTTTGGTCCTTTTTCTCAGCCCAATAATTGTTTTGATGGATGGGACTTGAGAAAATCTTTCCAACAATATATTATAAGACCAAATCTGACTTAAAACGAGTGAGATATTACCAAAATACTAAACCAAACCCAAACCAAGCCTAGGCCCACATTTAGTACGACCCAATGATTATATGGAGCCTAAATATTTTATTCCTAACCCAATTTAGCTAGAATCTTCTAGAGGGTTCTAATGTGTCCTTCCCAAAAGATAAAGATCAAGAGTTTGAGATTGAATAGAACTCTTATGATAATCCTTAGTTTTTCAAAAGACGTTTAGATATATTTTGCAAAGATAACCCATCAGAAAACAAAATCCTTACGAACTTTGCTATCTTATGAACAATCGCGCAGCGACAAGTTCATCGCGCCGCGATAACCCTGTCGCGACTCAACAAGAAGTTATATTACATTCAGAACTTCTAATCTTTTTCCGATCATTCAACTCTCTTTTTTCATATAAATAGAGGTCGTTTTCCCCCATTTGAAGGACACAACAATCATCAATAACCCACAACAAGAATTTGAGAGAGAATTCAATAAACCCAAAATTCCTAAAACCCATGTTCTTAACCTAAACACATCCCAATCATTCACCATACATCCTTTACATGATTCGAATACTCCAAAACATACTCGACGTTGTCTTCGACCTTGATGTGAAAGGTTGATATTTCAGAGGGTTTGGACCCAAATCCATGTTTCAATTCCTAATTAATTATCTACTTTATTGATTTACTTTCTTGAAGTTTACTAACGTGTGTATTATTTTGTAGCAAGAAAGTCGAGGCATCAAAGTGAGTAATTTAATTATTTTTAGAGTAGAAATCATGTTTAGGATAACGCATTGATTTTATTATTAGTAACATGCTAGAATTGTTATTAATCTTTTTAGTACCATGCCTAGGATCTTACTACTAACCATATTTTCATGATTATGATTATTATGATAATGCTATGTTGCTTGATTGTCGATGATATGTTGTTATTGCTTGATCACGCCTCTTTTTGCAGGTTTAAAGGGAATTTGTAATTGAAACCACGCCTAATTAGATAATTAATAATTGGATTTAGGTTCAATATGAATTTAATTCAAGTGATCACAAGTATTAGACTTAATTGTGCATTAATAATTAACCGACATAGATTAAATAAGCTTAGGATTAATTTGATGTATGTATATTAATAAAAAAAAAGAGCGCATGAATGTCAATAAGAATCAAGTAGAGGCCTATTTATGGCGGGTTTGACCTCTCTTGAAAGTCAAGTTCGTACCATCATCCCTGAATATCCTGTCATGGTTCCAAACCACTATGGATTTAGCAATCTCTGTGATTGTGAATGGGGTGTAACCTTCACAATCATGAACGGTTTACAAGTTCCTAAAACTTGTTGGCGACTCTTTTTCTATAGCTTCTTTTCCTAGGAGCACCGGCATGCCTAAAAACATGATCCACATGTATGGAAAGGAAAAATTCCCTACAATTATGAATCTATCGATATATGTAAACATCATTCTAATTTGAAAATTTGACAAGTCATCCTTTAGAGAAATGATGATGTGAACTCGAGGTTGTACATATCGATGTAAGAAAACCTAAGATTTAATGGCTAGAGACGGACAATGAAACTTCATTACATATCGATGTAAGAAAACCTAAGATTCAATGGCTAGAGACAGACAATGAAACTTCATATATGATATGATCACTTGTGCTTAGTTGAAGAATAAGTGTGATAATTTTGAAAAGTTCAAAAGGTCTAGAATGAAGTCCAGAATCAACTTGTCAAAACAATTAAAGCGCTATGATCCGATCATGGTGGCAAGCATTTGAGCTAAGAATTTAATGATTAAGGAATTGTGAAATTCTTTCACAATTAACTCCTCCTGGAACACCACAATTAATCGGTGTGTCAGAAAGGAGAAATTGAACATTGTTAGAGGTTCGATCCATGATGAAAGTTTGAGTCAAGGTATTTACTTTGCAAGATATTCAAACTTCGCGACATGATTGTAATAAAAAGAATTTTAGCCAAGACCTTAATGAACATCCAAGAGTTGTGAGATTCTTTTACAACAAACTCCAAAGTAAAACCTTGTGAAGTGTTTGTGAAAGGAGCTATCAATCTATATGAGATATAATTTGATAATGGATGAAATTACCTATATTCTAACTATCATTCTAGGTATATATGCTATAAAATGAGCTATAACACTAAACAAGACTACATACGTCAAATCAAAATGTAGCAAAAACTTCATATGTGATATGGATAAGAAACGTTTTTGTAAAGTTTTTCTACAAAACAAGGGATAAAAACTATATTAAACCATTTAATGCTTGTTCGATTCCTATACAGAGCATGGGGGATTAATACACAAGTCATACTTAGCACAAAATTTGTGTTGCTTAAGTAGGTGACTTTATGGAAAAGATGTTATTTCCAAAAGGTTAAGTGAGAGTTATATAAATCTCGAAAGAGTTCGAGAAAAACAACAAAAAAACATGGTTTAAACCATGGTTAGTTCACCCCATGCTAATGTGCCTCTTCAAGAAGGCAAGTGGGATTACATGAATCTTGAATGAGTTCGAGAGCCTTGAAGGAGTTCAAGAAAAGATAGTTTGAGAGTCTCAAATATGTTCGAGAACTACTCGACAACAATGTTATAAATGACAACACGTGGTCTCATTAAGTGTAATGGGAATAATAACCATGTGTCGAAGGTAGTACATTCCAAGTGCACACCCTCTATTGTCGTTTCTCATTGATTATTAAACAATTTGTTGTATAAGTTTTCATTTGTTGTGTTAAACCCCACAATAATGACTAGAATATCTAAAACTTAGCCAAAGAAATATGATTTCATATTCACTAAAGGTTCTAAAATATTAATTTTGGAACATAATGATCATGAAATCAATAAAGATGATTTAACAAGTTGTAACTCCAAGTGATTTAAAAACCATGGAAATTTGCAATTTCTAAGTCTGTAAGCAAGTGTGCGACACTTGATTAATTTGCAATTGGGTAAGACTCATTACAAGCAAAACAGATAAGAAAGAAAAATGCTTTCTAATCAAAGCAAAGACTTTTTAAAGGATTCAATGAATTCATAGTATGACTATGATAAAACCTTTACATTAGTTATGTAGCCAAGATCTATTAAAGATATTCTAGTGATTTCTAACTTATGAGATTTAGTAGATGGTTTTCAAAAATGATTTCTTGAAATGGTTCATGAAAGAAGATTTGTATGTGACACAATCAGAATGGTTTTTAAAATCAAATAATCCTAAGGATGCATAAGAGGTCCATTTATGGATCAAAGTAAGCATCATGGACCTAGAATTTTCAATTTAATGTGTTGATCAAATTAGTTGATATTCTCATAAATGAAGGTCTTGTGTATACAAGATGTTTAGTGGGAACCATTCAGTCTTCTTGTCTAGTATATAGATGACATATTTCTTACAAAAAGTGATTATTCAATGCTTGAAGGGTCAAGCGATGGCTAATGCATTTTGTATGAAAAATCTTAAAGAGAAGGATGAGTACAGTTGGGAATCAAGATCTATAGAGAGATATTAAAGGATGTTTGAGCTTAGTTAAGAAAGTTATGTTGATAAGATTCTTATGATGTCCAACATTATATTAAAAGAAGTTTCAATCCCATGTAACATGACACATTGCTTAACAAGATTCAGTGCTTTTAGAAAGGCTGATGATGAAATTAAGGGATGAGTGATATTCCTTGTGCATTTTGCAAAGGATACATCATGCGTGTCATAGACTACACTTGTCAATTTGACTTACATGCTATGAGAATATGTGGTGATAGATTTCAATCGAAAACCAATGCAACATTGGAATACAATTTAGAATTTCCTAAACTCCTTGCGGAAGGATGAAAGAAGATTCTTAGTATATGGAGTTGAATATTAGTATAAAATTTAGAAGTTTCAAAATTCATGTTTATCAGAATGTCTCATAAATTGTATTAACTAAACTATTACAATAGCCTAAAGACACAAAAGGCTGCTTATTTGAAATTAACATGATGGTGGATGGTTTTGATTGTGTGTTAGGGAGTCACAATAGCAAAATCATCAGTCATGTTTCCCTATGTTTATTAATTGAAATAAAGTTCCAATCTTATTTAATCATGGTTTAGTATTAAATATCCAAATAATTATGAATTGTTGGGATCATCAAATACCTGAATTGGTGATTGAAAATTCATAAATTATTTTAAGTTCCTAGTTCGAAATCAGTAAATTGGATATAAATGATATCAATAAATGAACTAGCATGTTGATTGATAGCGCGGTTTCATGGGCTATAGGGACAAAGAGATGTTTAGTCAATCACATGGATATGTATGAATGATACATGATCGACCTTTGACCTACTTTGAAGTTCAAATATAGTGCTTCCAAATATATTGGTGGATTCATTTGACATGAGTGAAACACTATTCTTGCTTAATGATTAGTTTAATTTGATTGTACTCTACCGTCATGCCGTGAACAGGGACTATACAGGGTACTTTTGGGTTATTCTTGTTAGGTTTTGCGGTGTCCGACATTGCATGAAAACAAAATCCGATAAATCGGATCGCATGCATAATAATTACAACATAACAAAATAGCATGTAAATAAAGAAAACACAAAAACATAAAGAGAAGATAGAGAAAGAAGCTCACCCTTGATGCGTGCTTCGCTCGCAACTCAAGCTCGGACTTGGAAAACTTCAAGCCCCGCAAATTTAAGACCACCAATGTCTCACACCCTCGATTACCGAACTGGCCCCTACCTCGTAGCTTAGACGGGGCTAGACCAAAATTACTAGAGTTTTACGAGCTTAAGGCTTTCTCACTTAATAGGAGATTCCTTTTGAGTTCTACTCAAGTGAGTGTTCCCATTACCCAAGGTGGGTATTTATCGGGAAAAACTCTCATGAGTTTCCATCAACTTTCCATGTGGGAGAGTTGGTGAAATGAGAAAGTAAGCAATTAATTTAATTCTAAATTAAATTAAATAAGCTATACAATAGTAAAATGACAAGTGTCAACATAAGGGAGGGAGTAGGTAAGGACCACAAACCCTCCCCTTAGAGAGCAAGCAAGCCCCAACAACCCCATGTGCACGGCGTGCCCCTAGCCTTGGGCCTCAAAGTGTGTCGTGCTGACAGCCTTGGCCTTTAGCTGGGCCTGCCTCATAAGCCCAGCTCACTGCTGGTGCTTGTGCCATTGCGGGCTGGGTCAAGAGCAAGCTATTATATTAATTATACATTAATATTATTAATCGAATGCGGCTTCCAGCTATGCATTCTGATCACTTGACGTCACTGAATAATTAGCTTTCTTAATTAGTTTCGAACCCTCTATCGGAATAATACACTTGTTCGAAAAACACCATTCCTTTCAATCTCCCACTTGTTCTTCCGGACAAGTGTGCTATTTGTGTATAGCCTATTTTCCTATCTCACTTAATTCTTCTTCACGAACTATAAGGTAAGATTCTTCGTCATCCTTATTACTTCCAGAAGTGTTTCTCGATTTCCAAGTCCGACTGTCAATAAGTAGATGATTTATAAAATCCATCTGAGCATGGCCATGAATTTTGACAGTCTTGCTCTTCGAGAGGCCTTGTAAACAACAATGACATATTCCCAACTGTTAATAGGGGGATATTCCTAGTCTTGCATTGTTAACTTCCCTTATTAAGAGGCGCTTTCCAGGATGATTCATTTTTGTTGATTGTTAATGTTTAGATTAATTTTCTATTTATTCATTTAATGCTATGCAATTAGATTTGGCCTGGTTTAATTGTATGAGTTACACAATATTTATTCGAGAGTCGACGGATGAGAATTGATGTTAAGGCTTAGTTTCAATAGGCATGTTAATTTATAAATGATTAAGTCAAGATTCGAGAAATGCGATTTAATATCGCTAGATTAATTATGTGATTGTAATATGTAGCGAAAACCCTTTATAATCTGGTTAATTATTTATGCATTGATAATTGATTGTCGTCTTTCATCCCATAATATTATCTATTGGTGAACCTATGCCCTAGGCTTTATTTTATTGATATTCTCTTAGTTTTAATTGCTTAGTTTAATTATATCTCTCAGTTTAATTCACATAAAATCGCACTGATTACTTGGTAATTTAGATTATAACCATTTATTAATAATAAACGAACACTGTTTCCCTATGGATTCGACCCTACTTCCCTATCTATATTAGTTCGAGGAGTTTAGGAAACACTTTTGATTAGGTGATACAACTAGATCTTGTGAGGGTCTGGTGGTGGGTGGTTGTTTTCTTTTAATTAATATATTTTTTAAGAAATGTGGGAATTAGAGATAAATAAAAAGGAAAAAAAATTACCTACTAATATTTCTATAGCAGGTCACCGGTAATAAAACGCATTTAAAGTGGAGGAGTAACAAAGGTCGACTTATTTTAAGTTAATCGAAAGCTTAACTTGTTTTGAGAAGACCGAATAGAGGTTGACTTATTTCTGACAAATTTTCCTTTAAATAATAATTCAATAATTTCTTTTGATAAATCATCAATTAATTAAAATACTTGAAAATTAATCACATAAAAATAACTTTTCAAAAAATCAGTAATTCTTCCTTTCAAGATTAAAACTTTTTATTTAATACAAAACATGATATTCAAATTGATTCCTCAAAGCATGATAAATAATTAAAACCATTCAAAACATTATATTTAAATCAATTCATCAAAGATATTTAATTATATTCATAAAAAATGATATTGAAACCACAATTCAAAACATTCATTTACATCCAATTTCACATAAACATATTGATCAATTCAAAGCACTTTAATAAAGCATCTAGACACCTAAAATGTACCTTGATCCCTCGCTTAGAAAACACACAAAGAACTCAAGCACCCTTATCAAGAACACCTTACAAATAAATATAACCTTAATTAATATAATGTCATCAAATAATCACAACAATTAAAATAAACTCCCAATTCTATGTACATGAATCATTAAAATTCATTTTAATAAACTTTGATTAATTTTCTAATTTTATTTAATTAAGGACTATTTATAATTATATATAAAACCATAATAATAATAATAATAATAATAATAATAATAATAACAATAATAATAATAATAATAATAATAATAATAATAATAATAAGAATAAGAATAAGAATAAGAATAAGAATAAGAATAATAATAATAATAATAATAATAATAATAATAATAATAAATAATAATCATAATAATAATAATAATAATAATAATAATAATTATTATAATAATAATTAATTAATTAAGAGAAGAGAGAAATTGAAAACCAAAAAGAAGAAGAGAGAAGGAGGGACGAATTGTGGCTGCTGGTCGATAGTGGCTGCTGGTCAATGTTGGCTGACAATGGAGGTGGAAAACGGTGGTGGTAGGTGGTGGTGGCGCAACAAAGCCGAGAGAAAAAGGAAGAAAACCGTGGGAAATAAGGGGATCGGAAAAAAGAGAGGTTATGAGGTTTATTTTTGAGTGAGTTTTTGCATTAGTTTGAAGGGGTATCTATAGGCTCATGAATGTAGGAATGAGACGATATTTTGTAGGAAGAATTTAAGTAATTTTGGTTTATGAAATTATTTGGAAAAGAGAGCTAAAAGTTTAGGAAAGAACAGTTTTTGGTGATCAGATAAATAAGGAATTATGGTAAGTTGTTGATTATGAAATAAAAGATGGTAATTATGCTTGCTTGAAGGATAATCAAAAGGCAACATAAGGCAAGATAATTCATGGTCATATATTTGTAAGATTGGAATAAGAAAATTTAGGAAAATAAGAAGATTTAAGGAAGGTAATTAAATTACAAAAATTAACAAATAATTAGTCTTTTCCAAAAAATAACAAATAATTAAATTTCGGACGTCTTATGCTAATCAAGACCAATTTTTGTTAGTTTTAAAGATCCAAAAATTATTATGTAAACAATTCATTTTGTAGAAAATAATTAATTAGAAAGTCTTTACTTTAAACTAACCTTATTAACTTAGAAAATCCGATTTAGGAAATTTAGCCCCCTAATTAATAAAATAGGAAATATAATTTTGCTAATTAAAATATCCGAAATGTGTACATAATTCAGTTTTTATAAAAATATTTAATGGATAATTAATCTTATCCAAAATCCAAAATAATAATTGAGTTTAAAAATATTTCATTACAACTTATTACATCCATCCTCAAATCTTGTTGAAAAAAGTTGTTATTCATTCAATTCCTCTTTTTCTCAAACATATGCAAACCTCAATAGGATTATCATCATGCCAACTGCTTTCTTCAATCCAATTTTTTTTATTGCCATTTTGACTTCCCCCTTTTGAACCCTTCGCATAAACTCCTGATTAATCATGTCATGAGGGACACTTGTATCACCAATATCTTGGGTTCGATCTCCGTTGAATAGCTTATCAAATTAAGACCTTCATCCATCATGTATCTCCTTGTCTCCACAAAAATGTTTTGGTCAATATCCTTCACACACTTGACTTTTCCAATTTCTTGCGTCTTTCAATCTCTACAACGAGCAAGTCTAAAATGAATATTTTCCCTTCCTTCGTATCGAAGCTTTAATAAAGGTTTCGATTCACCTTTGCTCTCACATCTCGTACATTCGTCTTTGTTTTTCTTCTAGCTTCTTTATACTTATTAGAATTCTCATCACTCCTGCATTTTCCCAAAATTTTATAACATTGCTCTTTATCGCTTGTCGCGCTTCTTCATTCCCTATAGATTTCACTCGATGGACCATACATTTTGAAATGACTTTGTACAAAGTGTTATAGAGCGCAGCCAATTGGCCTGAATTGCTGGCAAGTATTTGCATTCTCCTCCTTAGGGATAAGACAGATAAAACTATTGTGCTAATAACGACCATAAAAGGAATAGAAAATGATAAAATATTTTAGTGGGTTTAAAGGAAGAAAGAGAAATAATAAAATATTCCTTTCCTTAAAAATTCCTTTCCTTATTCCAAGCCTCGGTATTCTGGGAAGGAGAATGTTTATGAAATAGCTTCGGTCACTCCTTCAGCCCTTCGGTCTAAAACTGTTGAGAGTGATAGCAACTCGGATTCCTTGAGTGTGCAACATCATGAATCCGAGCAATGTCCCAGGGTGTCTGGAAACTCGAATCCCCCCATCATACAACACCTTCATTCACTACAACACGGAGGGTCCGACGATGGTAACCAGCCATCCCCTGGTAAATATAGTGCATTTTCAAGTGAATTCGTACCTGCCACGTTTATGATTCCGTTCAAGACGGTGGGTCCTCTGAGAGCGTTGATGGAAGCGTATCTATCTCTTCTGCCTAACGTTCCCTTGAACATTTATGATCGATATCCTCAATTTCCTATTTTTAATATGTCTATCAAAATATTGGTTTGGAATGTGCAAGGAGTTGGTAATAAAGTGTCGGTCATGAAGGAGTTGATTCGTATCAATAATATTACTGTTCTTGCCCTGATGGAAACTTATATTAGCGGGGCTCAAGCTCAAAGTGTTTATGATAGAATTGGTTTTTCGGGTCAAATGAGGGTGAAGGCTCAAGGTTTTGTTGGTGGAATTTGGCCTTTCTGGAGGGCATAGGTGGTAGCTGTAACATAATATGGTAGCCATTCTCAACATCTTACTGTAGAAATAAAGAAAATTGGGGGAGACCCATGGTTGTTCTCTGCTGTGTATGCAAGCCCAGATTCTGCAATTCGGAAACAATTATGAGAGGCTTTAGAACAAATTAAAAACAACTATAATGGGCCATGGTTAATGGCTGGAGACTTTAATGAGACAGGTAGTATGAGAGAAAGGAATGGTGTGGGTAGCTCGGAGATGGTGCGTTGTTGTAAAAATTTTGCTGAATGGATAGCCACCAACAAGCTTATTGATTTAGGTTGTTCGGGCCCGGAGCATACATGATTTAGAGGTAATAGCTCTGCAACTTTTTAATCTACTAGATTGGATCAAGGTTTGGTAAATGTTGATTGGAGGGCTCGATTTGATGAGGGAGCTCTTATGAATTTGCCAAAAGCTAAGAGTGATCACTGCCCTATTTTGATTAGTACGAACGGATTTGCTCATATTCCTACGTACTCCTATCAAGCCTTTTTGATTTCAAGCTGTGTGGATGAGTCATGAGAAATTTGATGAAATTATTAGAGCTAAGTGGGATAACAATGCGCCGCTTATTCCATTTCTCAAGCAATTTGGGGATTTTCTATCGGGTTGGAACAGAGAAGTATTTCACAACATATTTCGAAAGAAGTCCAAATTGTGGGCAAGGCTTGAAGGAATTCAAAAAAAGCTTGCTTTGCGGAGGGATCGACATCTTATTAAACTTGAGGCTTCCCTGCATCGTGAAATGGATGATGTGCTCAATCAAGAGGAGATGTTATGGTTCCAAAAATCAAGTGTTGAGGCTATACCTGATGGTGATAGAAACACGAGATATTTTCATTTGTCAACCATTATGAGGAGAAGAAGGAATCGTATTGAAACTTTGCAAGACGGTGATGGAAATTGGATTCAATGCCCTAACCGCGTGAAATCTATGGTAGTGAATTTTTTTGGTGATTTATTTTAAGAAGAACCTGCTCCATTTATAGGGGAAAAGTTGCTGCTTGATTAGTTTCCCTATATTGAGGCTGGGGATTTGAGTGTTATTTCACGCCCTTTTGCAGATTGTGAAATTAAGAGGGTTCTTATGGGGATGAAACCAGTCAAGGCACCTGGGCCTGACAGTATTCAGCCCCTCTTTTATCAACAATATTGGGACTTGGTGACACCGGGTGTGATTAACCTAGTCAAGGATGTGTTGGAGGACAGAGCTTTTCTTAAGGGGTTGAATGATGAGTACTTGGTACTTATTCCGAAGATTGAAACCCCGTAAAAGCCGAATCAATTCTGTCCTATTGGATTATGCAACATCACTTATAAAATTGTGACTAAGGTGATTATTAATAGGTTGAAGCCTCTTCTTCCGACTCTTATTTCCCCCACTCAATGTAGCTTTGTTCCGCAGAGGCAAATTACGGACAATATTATTATTGTTCAAGAGATGCTACATATTGTGAGGCACAAGCAAGGCAAGATTGGTTTGATGGCTATGAAAATCGACTTCGAGAAAGCCTATGATAGGCTATGTAGGTCATTTATTAGAGAATCTCTTCTAGAACTTCGTCTCCCTCAAGCTATGGTAGATGTAGTGATGAATTGTGTGTCTTCAGCTAAGCTCCAAATTTTGTGGAATGGTGAGCCAACGAGAAGTTTTACCCCTAGTCAAGGCATTAGGCAAGAGGATCCATTATCCCCTTACCTATATGTTATTTGTATGGAACGGCTTGCGTATTTAATTGAGCATGAAGTGAAACTGGTTGCTTGGAAGGCAGCGAGGGCTAGTAGAAGAGGACCTGATATTTCGCATCTCGCTTTCGCCGACGATTTAATTTTATTTTGTGAGGCCTCAGTTGAGCAAGCAATGTGTATGAAAAGGTGCCTTGATAAGTTCTGCGCTGCATCTTCTTTTTAAATAATACTAACCATGAAGTTCGAGCAGCTATTTGTGATGAGCTGAATATGACTGTCACTGATGATCTGGGGAGGTATTTAGGGGTCCCAACTATCAATAGTAGAACCACAAAACAAGATTATTAATATCTTGTTGAAAAGATTGATGCTAAGTTGAGAAAATGGAGATCGAAAATGCTTTCATTGGCTGGGAGAAATACTCTAGCCCAAGCATGTTTATCCTCAATTCCATATTATACAATGCAATCGGCTAAGGTCCCAAGGTCTATTTGTGATGAGATTGACAAAAAGACTAGGCGTTTCTTGTGGGGTGGAGATGATGAACATCGCAAAATCCATCTTGTGGCATGGGAAACAGTAACTAAGCCGAGAGGTGAGGGAGGACTTGGATTGTGGTCTATGAGGCAAGCTAATGCAGCCTTCTTGGCTAAGTTAGGTTGGAGAGTTTTAGCGGAGGCCGAATCATTGTGGTCTAGAGTGCTTCGCAACAAATATTGTGAAGGTCAATGTGACACTGATATGTTAAAAAGAAGAACGATACATCGAATGCTTGGAAAGGCATTGTGGAAAATATCGATGTGCTTACGAGGGGTTTGAATAAGGCTGTGGGGAATGAAGAGTGTACTCTTTATTGGAAGCATCAATGGGTGCTGAAGAAACCCCTTCTAGATATAGCTGACCCTACCCCTCCATTGGCTACGCAAGAAATACTGATGAAGGATTTTTGAGACCAGAATACAGGATGGAAGTTTGATCTTTTGCGGATTTCTTAGATGCTGAGATACTTGAAGCTATTGTTGTGCATGATTTATTTGATGATGAGGATGCGATTGATGAGATTTATTGGAATGGTTCACCCACGGATGCTTTCACTATTAATTCAGCCATCAAAATTATGCGTAAAAGTGAAGAGGTGAGTGCTGAACAAATTCAAATTTGGCGCAGCATTTGGAAGGCTAGAGTGCCACAGAAAATAAGAATGTTCTTATGGCTTGCGGTGTGAGATCGTTTAATGACAAACTCGAATAGGTTTATTAGAAAGCTGACTAATGACCCTCGTTGCACTTGTGGGGCTGCTGAGGAAAACCTTGAGCATATACTTTGATACTACTCAACTGCAATTAGGATTTGGTGTAAGCTAGGATGGAATGATATTGAGGTAAGGAATTCTATGCCTTGCCATGAATAGATTGTGCAGAATATTACCCCCCAACACTCGATTGCTGCTGAATTTCGCTCGACTATTTTTGCTGTGTGTTGTTGGTGGTTATGGAGGTGGAGAAACGAAAGAGTTTTTGCTAGGGAGGCTAATCTTCCTCTTGACCAAGCAACTTTTATCAAAGCTAGAGTTGAAGATATAAATCAAGCTATTAGTAACTCCCTAATCTTTGATGATGAAATGGATAAGAAAAGGGAGGAAGTCTTCATTAGATGGGAAGTGCCAAGAATTGGTTGGGTGAAACTTAACAATGATGGGGCTTCAAAAGGCAACCCAGGTCAAGCTGGTGTTGTTGGCCTGATTCGTGGAAGTGGCGGTGAGTTTTATGAAATTATTGCTTCTAATTGTAGAGTATGCTCAAACACAAAAGCTAAACTGCTAGGAGTTCTCCATGGACTTGCGCTTGCCTGGAATAGTGGCCATAGAAAGCTCTTGGTCTCTATTGATTTTGAGTGTGTTGTTAGGATGTTGGTGGAGCAATGCCCACCTCATTCCCCTTATATTCACATGGTTTTGAAAGTGTAAAGCCATCATTTTGCGTCAAGGGTGGGAAGTGTGTATCAACCACTACTAATGGAAGCTAATCGGACCGCGGATTGGTTAGCTAACTTTGGAGTTCACTCGAGCCAAAAGTGGTGATTTTTGAAGCAATCCTGAGGGATCTTCAGGCCGTTTTATTGGAGGACCTTAGTGGAGTGGCGCTAGCTTGACTTGTTCCTAGGAAGAAGGACTAGTTTGTGTTAGTTTTGTTTTTCTTTTTGCTTTTGCTTTTGTTTTTGTTGTTTGTTTTTCTCTATTTCTTCTTTGTTTGTTGCGTTTGTTCGGGGTTTCCCCTCTCGTTCACCAAAAAAAAAAAAAAAATGGTATTCTCTTTGTTTTTTTGAATTTCAACACTTTCTTAAATGGAATATTTCACACATTTAATAATTCTCCTCTCACGTCCATTATTTTTACATAAACTATTCATCCACTATTTTTTTTTTTTTATCAATTGCTATTTCCCCAAATAGTTGCACAATATTTTTACAAATTCAACTAAACAACATAAATTTCGTGCTAGTCAAAGTGTTGCAATAAAAAAAATAATAATAAAAATAAAAATAAAAACAAACAAATGGGGTATAAAGTTACCAAATATAGGAAAGATGTATTATATAACAACATATTTTATGATATTGATATAAAGTTTCATTATATAACTATTTTTTTTTTAATTTTCATTTATATTTACTTTTGTAAAAATAAAGTCAAATTAGTGCATCGACATGTGCGTAAAGTTATCTCTTTTGACAATTATTTTTCTTTGTGAGCACATGAAATTTGAGGTTTAAAGCTCAAAATTGTATTAAGCTCAAAACTTGGAGCAATGAATTTTCATAGCATATCCAAGCAGCGTATACAAAACTTGTTCATTATCTTTGCTACCATACTATATGGTTCCGGAACTAGAGCAGAAGTTAAGCTGTTCCAGAAATGAAAAGTATATGACTCATTGAGGATCTTTCTAAGCAGAGCATGCTGATGAGCGTTTTCATCATCCGTCACTGGAGTGATGAAGTATCTGTAAAGAAGAAAAGTAGTTTCAGAAAGATGACACAAAGAACACCGCAGAAAATCAAAACATAATCATCTATATTCGAAGTAAAGATGTAGAAGTAACAAGATCCTAAAAATATTTGCATAGCATAGCTGCATAAGTGTGTAATGAAATGGGATGTTAAAGATAAATATAAAGAATCAATGATCAGATATATCTGATTCAATCCCTCGTGATTTTGAATGGCTTGACAAACCTAAAACAACACAAAGAATGGCCTGAACAAACTTGGAACAAATTAATGATAATTACTACGTATATGTTAAAATGTGAAAACTGTCCAGCTGGCAGCCACGACAAGGACACCGGCATAGTCACATGGTTCCTTTCCAGCATAGCAAGAACTTTTAAGCCATCTCCCATGGGCACAATATTACCACCGTTGGGTTGTATAGAAAACCACAGCCGATGTTAACTACAAGCTGGGATGTTAAATCCATGGACAACGAAGCAAATATATAGCCCAATATCTTCTTAATGATTAAGTTTTCCAAACTAATATTTAAGCCTTCAGCTTTAGTAATCATCATTTGGGTTCGTTCTTTGTTTGTGGCTCCCTTATAAGTAGCAAATTTGTTTGAGGATATAAATAACTTATAAGGAATATATGAAAATTGAGTTCTTCTTTATTAAGCCCTTTACAAACCTTTCCTACATCAATAAAAAAATTTCATAAATCTTAATTATCAAATAGGTGATTTTATAATTCTTTGAGATGAATCCCGTTTGATAAGAATCATTTTAGTTCATGTGGGATTAGAGAAGTTCAAACATTGTCTCCATCGTTCTAATCTTGGTGTTTGAATCTTGAGACTTAGCTTTTAATTTAAGAAAGTTTGTTTTACACATCAAGTTCCTTACACAACCTGAAATACATAACCATTAAAGATTTGAGCACAAAAAATTTGAGTCTTATACAAGATTTGTGACATTCCTTAATTATGGATTAGCGTGTGCTTCTTAGCTTAGATTATAAGTTGATAAAGCTAGTGTCAGTGATTTACTACATTGTCATAAGAAACATCATGCTTTAAGATCCATCATGCTTTCAAAGAAGCAAAAGGAACTACTGAACAGGTTGAAAGGCAGAGACATACAACTCGTACCTTTTATTTCTGACTTTCGTAGCTATAATTACTTTTATATTAGGAATATTTGATTTAAATAATCTAGCCTTTGTCCGATTTATATTTAATAATCCGACCTTTTGATAATTTCACAATAATCCAAGCTTTATACTCCATTTTTTTCTACTACCCTACAACAATAGGTAACCTTGCCACGTGTTGTGTTTTGATTTGTCTAAATATTTTTTTTTTTTTTTACTTTACAAAAATTGAAAAAAATTTCCCCTTCCTCCGTTAAACCCGACCACCTTCAACTTCTCCTCTCTTTCCGGCCACCCTCCCTTGAAACCATATTCTCTCTCCTCCCACCCTCCCTTGAAACCATATTCTCTCTCCTCCCACCCTCCATTCTCTCCTTCCTCTACTCATCTCATTCAACTCTCTTAAACCCCTGAAACTAGCAAGCTACCAAGAAACCCAAATCAAGGCAAAAGCAAGTAATAGTTATTGAAACCAAGAATTCAATCCCAGAAAAATGGAATTCAATTGTGGAAGAAATCAATTTGACCAAGAAAGAAAGCAAAGGCAGGAGAGATGGTGAAAGTTGGGGTTGCTGTGAGGGAGATGCAGGCTATTTGAGCTAATGTTGGGGCTCGCCGATGGTGGGGTTTACGGGGGTTTTAGGATGGAGGTGGTTGCGGGTGGGGACAGGGTTCGATTCAGAGATACAACTATGGGTTTTGGGTTGGGCTTTCAAAGTGGGATTTCAGGGTGGAGGGATCGGTCCAGTGGAGTGGGGCTGGGCTGCAGGGAAGGGGGTGTGGGTGGGTGGGTGGGGCTACCGGGGAAGGGGAATGCAAAGTAGCGTAGGGGTTGAGGATGGTGGCTGGGAGAAGGAGAGAGAAAGGGGTTGTCTTTTCCTTTATTTAAATTTTGTTAAATTGAAAAAAAAAAAAAAAAAAATTACCTAAAGGACAGGTAAATTGGTCATTTTGGCCCAATAGAAAAGAATGAGGTATATAGCTTGGATTATTGTGGAATAATTAAAAGGTCGATTTATTAAAAATAAATCGAGCAAAAGTTGGATTATTTAAATCAAATTTTCCTTTATATTAATTAATTAATTGTATAAGCTAGGGTTAGGTCTTGAGAGGAGTACCTATAACATACTCGTAATACTTATCATTGTGTATATGGGAAAGAAAAAAAAAAAAAAAAAAAAAAAAAAAAAAAAAAAAAAAAAAAAAAATTCAGGTTTGTATACATGAAAATCAGGTACGAATTCTACATGTAGGCCTGCCTGAGAGTGAGAAATAAAACGGCTATTTAGAGAAGATTAATTTTGTGATATACCTCTGAATATCATGTGAACTAATAGGAAAGAAGTTCGATGCTAACTGCACTTGCAGCATCTGCTTTTTCTTCAAATTATCTGCTTTGAGAGAGAATTTTCCAGCCACTCTAGTTAATAAATCAGCACCATTCCATCTCAACAAGGTGTCATCATATGAGGAAAAGAACTCCAACATGCATTGCCTGATAAATAAACTGCATAGCAAACAAGATACAGGATTAAACGAAGAAATTTGGAGAGAGAGAGGGGGGGGGGGGGGAGGGTGGAGGTGTATTCCAAACACAAGTAAAGAAGAAATAGGTGATTGCTCTAAGTCCAAAACAATAATCATGTATGTTAGGCAATACAGCCATGAAGACAAGGCAAGAGCATCATGTCTGCAAATGCACACAAAAGATATTTGGTCTCACATGGATATTAACCCGTTTATGTATAATGCAATGTTGTATAAAGAAATTGAATTATTAACATAATGTTGGGGGTGATGATCCCTAGGAAGATGAAATGATGGCAATAATACCTCTATCCCTCCTCTCTTGCACCATCAATACTTTTTAACTCTACCACCACCACCACCAATCTCGATTCCACATATACGCCCTCGATATTATTATTCCAATTCATGCCCTATGATGACCAATCATCAAAGCCGCAGGTAAAATTTATAAACAAAACCCCACTCTATGTCTTGGTATAATGTAAAAGGATGACCAAAACTATGGAGGATTCACCAATTACTTTCAGCTGTATACTGTAGACGAAAGCACAAATGATACATCCTTATCCTCACTATCAAAAGATGAGGAGGTAATAACTAATCAGAGAGAGATCGAAAGGTTTCAACACATCTGCTAAAATAGGGACATTGTAATTAAAGATGACCATAGATTGCTGCATCTTAAAGCATCACAGTACACAAAAAATTGAAAGTTAGCCATAACTGGTCTTTGTTTATGTTGCTTCAAAAATTTTAATAGTGGCTTGTTACTGATATTTACATTATACAAGTCACGCCCAACTTTTTCTCCTAAGACCTTCCATTTCAATATTATGTTTTTTGTCTTTAACAAAGGAATGATATCCTTATTAGCACTTATACACTTTTCTGTATACTGACACTATAAATAAGAAATCTGCGAACAATCAATTGAGTGGTGTACTGGAGTTAGTTGTCCCAACAGCATTGCTGTAATATGTCTGTTGTCTCCAGATAGGTCTTACCAAAAATTTAAGTGAGAGAGATTGAGACATAAAAAAAAAAAGTAAATACTTGAGCAGGAGAATTAAGGGAGCTTTAGCTTGAGAGCAGATGAAGAAGAAGAGGAGAACGAGGCACACATCAAGCAGAGAAAAATGCAGATGAAAATTACATGTCATTCTGCTATCATATACTGACAAACTAGTTATCTCTCTCTCTATTTTTTTTTTATTTGAAAAAAGCTAATAATCAATCAAAAGTATCTATAGATTGTTACCTTTCCTAACATACATGGAAACCAAACTCACATAAGAAAGTACTCATATACTGAAGACTGAAAAAATCAAAACACGTCTATGTATTTTATCTAAAGTAAGCTGTAAGATCATCCTCAAGGTCCAATATGTCTCTTCCTTCAATAGTTGAAATAAGAGTCTAGAGCAGCAAAGCTTATGCTAACGTAAAAATAAACCTAAAATAAAAAGAACGAAGCGAAAGAAGAGGGGGGGGGGGTGATACGGGTCTATGAGAGGAGGAAGAAACATTAGCAGGGCAAAAGCAGAGAACAAGATCAGCCAACAATATACAAGCAAGGAACAGGACAAGATCGTTTAATGCACCACTAGGGAGTGTGGTGACTGCTCTGAAATTCTGAAGGCCACCACAGCAGTACATGACAAATATTATTAATTATTAGGGTACTTTTGTAATGGAGGCTGCTTGGTATATAAATCATCAGCAATAGAACTGTAGGTGTTATGTGATTTGTGAGAAGATTGTAGTGTAAAAGTAGTGTATTTCTCTCTAGTAAAATTGTAGCCCTAAGCATATCATCTTGTAGCCGTTAGCTTCCACTTTCATCAATCAAATATCCAAGCTTTCTCCTATTTTCTTTATTGCTTCATTGAAAATCTTGCACTGAGAATCCTGGTCTATAGTAACTTGGTATCAGAGGATCGATCATGGTGACCACTCTCACGCAACGGGTAGACGCCGTCGAGGAGCGACTCAAAGGGGGGAGAGAGCGTTGTAGTCCGCACAAAACCACCAAGAACCGTCTTTGACGGGACTAGAGAACGGGCTCACCGAGGGCTTAATGATCCCGACCTCTAACATTTCCTGAATTAACTTCTCTATCTCGTCCTTTTAAGCATGAGCATACCGATATGGTCTCACGCTAATGGGGTTACTACCCTCTTTAAGCACTATGGAATGCTCATGACCTCTCTTCGGTGGCAATCCTTGCAGCATGTGAAACACAACTTCATATTCCTCCAAAAGGCCCTTCAAAAATTCTGGTGGTTGGCCCACTTCTACAAGCCCACCTTCATTTTCTACTTGATTGATTTCCACCAGAACACCACTCTTTTGCTTGCTTAAAGTCCTAATCATGGACTTGAGTGACACTTGGGCTTTTTTCTGAGGGGTCCCCTTTGAGTATGACTTGGGTTCCCGTCACCTCAAACCGCATCTCGTGGGTTCTCCAATTTGTAGTAACCGCTCCTAACTTCTCCAACCATTGAACACCAAGTATTACATCCGCATTACCGAGCCCGAGGGGTAGGGAAATCACCCTGAAGTGTTACTCCTCCATCTAATTTCACTTTTACTCCTTGACACACCCCCTTCCCTTTTACCGTATCTCCATTTCCAAGTGACACCCCAAACTCACCTCCTTCCGTTACAAGGTACTCTAGCTTCCCTCACCACCATGGTGGAGATAAAATTGTGAGTAGCACCGGGATCCACCATCACCACTACCCTTTTTCCTCGAACTTCCCCTCTCAATTTCGTTGTTCACGGGCCGACAACCCGACCACCGCATAGAGATACCCCTACCGGTGTCTATCTCTTCCCTCACTCCCTCAAGCTCGTCCCCCTTGTCCTCCTCATCTCCATCACCCCCCGCTGCAATCAACACACTCAAACTCCTTCCTCTTGCAACGATGCCCCACTCCCCACCGTTCATCACATCGGAAACATAAGCCCTTAGCTCGTTTTTCTTGAAGCTCGGCTTCCGTTAGCCTTGTAGTTTCCCCCACGCTCCTGCAAGATGAAGTTGGGTTCCCTTTGCCAACATTGATGGGCCCTTGTGATTCTGGAGCTTTGGGCAATACTTTGCTTGGGCTGCTAGAGTTGGGCTGGGTGGAACTCCAAGCATTTGTATAAGTCCAACACTCCCACCTTTTTGGGTAGAAATTGTGGATCCAACAATATTCAAAGCTGGCCCACTTCGATTTAGCCCAGACCCGTTTCTTCTGAATTGCCTGATTCGGTTCCTCTCTTCGACCCGACCGCCAGGCTCATGGCCTGTTCCAAATTGTACGGATCTAACAACCTAACCTCACCTCCACCCTTATATCCTCTTTCAGAACAATAAACTGACCTAACATCAATGACTCTGAAATATCTTCCAAAGGGGCAGCTAAGTCGATGAACCGCCGACGGTACTCCTTGACCGTGGTGGTCTGAGTAGTGGCCAACCGCTGCTCATGAAGGGTGCCCATGTTTGCCGGTCGGAATTCCTTCAAGATTCTCTTTCGCTCCACCTCCATGGCCGCCTTTACTGCTTCTGCTCCCGGGAATTCAGCTTCCCTTCAATGGCAGAAAGCTGGTTCTCGACAGCGAAAATTTGATTTTCCAACCCCGTCAGCCTTGCCTCCAACGCGTTGAGCCGTTGCGTGGTGTTGGACACCATGTCCGTATCTGATACCAAGTTGTAATGTACCGGATTTTTCATAACGTAATTACGCTAATTAAACACAATTTAAGGAAGCTTGAGTAGTTTGATTGATTAATTGGAAGGATAACAAGGATTACAAGGATAACTAATAGCTTGAGGCTATCAATCTCATGGTAGCTTTAGGCTACTACTCTCAAAGGTTTCTGCTCAATTTTTCTGGATGCCTTAACTAATAACATTACTACTCTACTTATACTCAAAGCTTCTAAGGAATACATGTGATACTTAGCTAATTTGGCAAAACCAAACTTAGACATGACTGAGGCTTGTTGCTTGTGTTCTTTAATTGCTTCTTAATTAGATTTGTCTTCTAGTGTAGAAATGCATCCTTGGTTGCTACTATTGTTGTTGACTATGCTCATGTTGGTGCCGACCCATGTTCTTGCTCTTTCCACGCCTCGAATACACCACTAAAGGTGTTTGACCAGGTTGACTTTGGCTAGCAAACCAGTCCATAACATGAAGGTACAACAGAAGGAGGAAGGTGGAAAGATCAGCACTGAGGTCTTGATTAAATGGCACGAGTTACCGGAATTTGAGGCAACCTAGGAGGAGTTTGAAGCAATCAATCAACGTTTCCCTCACTTCCACCTTGAGGGAGGGGGGTGATGCAATGAACCGGGTTAACCCACCACATGTGATACGGGTCTATGAGAGGAGGAAGAAACATCAGCAGGGAAAAAGCAGAGAACAAGATCAGACAACGACAAACATGCAAGGAACAGGACAAAATCGATTAATGCACCACTAGGGATTGTGGTGACTGCTCTGAGATTCTGAAGGCCACCACAGCAGTACATGACAAATATTATTAATTATTAGGGTACTTTTGTAATGGAGGCTGCTTGGTGTATAAATCATCAGCAATAGAACAGTAGATGTTATGTGATTTGTGAGAAGATAGTAGTGTAGAAGTAGTGTATTTCTCTCTAGTAAAATTGTAGCCCTAAGCATATCATCTTGTAGCCGTTAGCTTCCACTTTCATCAATCAAATATCCAAGCTTTCTCCTATTTTCTTTATTGCTTCATTGAAAATCTTGCACTGAGAATACAG
Organism: Chenopodium quinoa; assembly: GCF_001683475.1. NCBI lineage: Eukaryota > Viridiplantae > Streptophyta > Magnoliopsida > Caryophyllales > Amaranthaceae > Chenopodium > Chenopodium quinoa. The sequence goes on from NW_018744367.1 coordinate 5,542,042, forward strand.
ATACAAAGCTTGTAGCAGTGTTTTTTATTTATGCTGATTGATAATGCACAGATTTATAATTCTTTGGAATGAGATTACAACAAATAGACCTGTAAGCACAGCTTAAGGCGTTATATACAACTCTCTCCATTCATAACACAAAGTTCCTGCACATTTCAATGTTAAATTTTGTGTCTTAGATTACCAATTCCAATTAATGTATGCACATAAAATAACATACAGTAGGTCATTTAAAAAAAATAGTTTCATGCTCTTATTTTTCCAAGTAATATGTTGCCATTAAATAAAATGTTCGAGTTTGTCCTTAATTAAGAAACTTGGATGCCTTGTAACATGAAATGCAAGTAATATGATTCCTAGTGATAAATAATTTGATCAAACAAACACCAACAAAGAACTAAATCTACAGTTCCCTTTCGATCGCAAACAATATGTGACATCGTAAATCAATTATAATACCTGTGCTTAGTAAAAGCCATGACAGCACCATTCAGAGGACTCCCAGGAACCAGTTCCTCCATTCCAACTGAATTCCTAAACCCATATATTGGCTTAAGTACTACAATGTCACAATCCAGATATATGCCCCCATACCTGTAAGCCAGAGAGACATGTAAAGCTGAATACACATGCATGTGAAGCCAACAAGACTTGGATTAGAAAAGACAACGATCTTGCCACGTCTCTCTTTCCATAATCTTGAATATCAACATTGAATCAGCAGAATATCAATTTGCCAACAAATAACAATATGAGCTACCAAATGCAAATCTTCATAATTCCCAAAAGCTTACAAACTAGTTATTGAATGATGTTAAGACATTATTTTCTCATGTAAATTGAGTTTTCTTACACTCTTACAATCCTACTTTTTTATGAATAAGAATAACCACGCAAAACAGTGGGAATGTATAGGTTACCAAGGAAAATTAGCAAATTAACACTCTAGATCTGAAGCTGAAGTTGTTGCAAATGAGAAAGTGATCAACATTGATAAGACTAGAAATTTATGTATAATATTGCCATGACCAGCAACCCATATCCCCAAATTAGAGTCACACACCTATATTCGACACTTCTTCAAAACCAATTATGGCCATGGTGCACCAACAGCATCACCTGTCTCATCAGTTGTTTGTCATTTTATTTTATACCAATTTTTTTAAAGAGGAACTAAATTTGTAAATTTTAAATCTTTTTTTTTTTTTACTTATACTTGTTTACTAAGTGTTTGTGCCTTTAATTAAAGTTGAATTTACCCAAATCTTTTCTTATTCAATATTTCTCCTTGTAGCACAACTAAAGAAAGCCTTAATCCTTCTCAAAATGTACACACATATTAGGGTTATTTTAAATTTGGTCTAAATGAGCCCTTTTCCACGAAACATCTTAGTTTCAGAAAACTTAATTTGCAATAATCTCTTTGTCAACTATTCCCTTAGAATAAAAATTTAATATATAAAAAGTACCTTTCATTACCCACCTTGAAACTACGATCTCTTAACCCCAAACCACCATCATCTAGCCCGAAATCACCATCACCTAGCCCGAATTCACCCTCACCAACCTGAGAAAACCCCCCAACCAACCTGAAAATAGCCTTACCACACTAAACACCAACCACTCAAAAATTCAAACCTATAACTTTTGGGAAAAAAAAAATATCAATAGAAAAACGACATTTGATTTCTCTACAATTACGGCTTTTGATGGTCAAATTCGACCGTGAAAACTTATGTTGAAATATGATCATAAAAGGTGGTTAAACAGCAAGTGGCGATCAAAGATGACAACGGCAATGTGAAGGGACGACGGCGTGGAAGAGGGTGGCATGGCAACGTGGAGAGGGACAACAATGACGACATGGAAGGGGGTGGCAACAACATGGAGGGGGTGGCAATAAACCATAAGGGTGGTGGTGGAGGAAGTGGTGGAGCATGAGTGAGAAGAGTCAAAAGATAACAATGTGATCCAAACAACATATTATATAAATCCCTATTACTTTCATTTACCGCGTGTGAACCAAACACCCCTTTAATGTTTTGTTTCTAGCATTTTATTAGAGTAATGAATGAATCCTAGCTATTCAAAGGTTTCTTAATTCCTTAGGATATGATTTGAGCAAGATGGAAAAAATAAAACTTGGAAGAACACCTCTGAATATGTGATCCCCATTCTTTACATGATAATCAATTGTGTTTATCTCTTCTTTCCAAATCTTCAAAACCTTGATCTCAGGTGTGCAAATAGGTACTGCCTCCGTCCCATTATTAAAGGCTCGTTTCTCATATTTCATTGGTTTTAATGCAAATGAAAGAAGTATAAAAAACATGTGTGAAATAAGTGGGGAATACTTATAAAGAGTACAACATTTTGTTGTTTTTTAGTGGAGACAATAATGAAAAATCATATGTGATGTAAATGTGGGCACACACCAATTTTGAAGGGTATTTAGGGAAGTTTAATATGTTAAAAGGCATAAAGTGAGGGTATAAAGGTAATTATACATGAAACAAAAATAGAAATATATTTTAGGACACCCAAGTAGGAAAACAACACTTGATAAAGGGATAGGAGTAGAATAAAATTGGTTTGGAAAAGCAAGCTTTTCAAGAGATTGCTTGGATTTTATCTTGGCTTAAGAATCCTTTACTTCTAATAGGCAAGATTACCCTTCCGACAACAAGCGTATATCAAGAGGAGCTACAGTCTCAAGAAATCACTCAAATATTACACCATCTTACAACAATCCATGAAAGATCCACCAGATTGTCACAAAAGAGAAGCCAAAAAGGCCTACTCTTATTATCACCTAAACGATATTGAAAATCAAACCAGCAAAGAAAATTTCAACTATTTTCTACTTCCAAGAGAGGGCAAGGATCTTGTACATGAGTCAATACACCACCAGAACATCCATTGCACCCAACAAAACTCAAACAGTCATCGGGTCAAACCATTCAAAAGCACACATTTGACCACTAAATATGCAGTTTGTCGTAATTGCTAAGATTCTTAGAACAACCAACCATTTAAACCTTTCCCCTTTTGTGAGACCTCTAACATTCAAATAAGACACTAGACTACCATTGTTAAAGGATATAAAGGCAGTATAAAAAGTTTTATAGGACGGAAATTTGCCAAAGACTTCCACACAGACTCTCTATCTAAGTAACTCACAAAACAACAAGTCGACCAACACAACCAGCAATTGTAATATTTCCCGCTTTATACTATGGTTTCCTTTAGAGGAAATACCATGTAAAAAACAAAAAAGGAATCCAAAAATTAGACAGTATGTAAGTTAGAAAGGTGAGAATGATGCAAACTAACAGTGAAGATTAGATGTTTCCTTGCCATTGTTCTACCCGAAAATCAGTCCTAACTCCTTTCCTCATGTTCAAGGATAATTCAGTCACATACAATCCCTTTTATTTACTTGTGGCTTTAAATATGACAATACCATACCCTATGAAAGTATGAGGTTTAAGTCCTTTGGGGCCCTCCATAAACATCTTTACTCTAGCTAGCCATGTCATCTGACACATCATATTGAGACAACTTTGTCCCAATTTGTGACCTTTAGCATTTTGCACTTATTTTTATTCATAGATTTCATCATATGTAGTATAATTATACTCTCATAGATTCTTTATTCTGCAACTGCTAGGGTATTGACTAGTAATATGTAATTGTCCTTGTTGATTTCCTTGGTAGGGATTAAGTGTTACATAAATGATTAACTTGTCCATATACTAGAGATTTTTTTTTTTTTTTTTTGACAAATTAATTAAATTTTATTGCCAAAAGGAGAGAAAAACATACAGACCCAAACTCCAAACACAAATCCATCAGCTAGCATCATAATTATATTTCCTACCTCCTAGGAAGGGCGAAAACAAACCCCTCAAACTACTTTCTAATAATTAAACCCTTAAGTTGCACAATCTGAACTTGTGAGATTGTGGCTTAAGTTAACTACTTCCTAATAGTTAATGTTGCTAAGTCTAAAGAGCTTGTTTTAGATTAATAGTTAGGTAGGCGATATCCCAAGAGGTTAGTAGGTTCATTGCAAGTAACGGAAATTTTGAATACTAGTTTATGTTCATTGGGTAACATTAAGGTGTAAGCATTATATGTTTAGTGCGAGGATCAATTGATATTGCAATGCTATAATACTTCTCCGATCCTTATTCCAATAGATTATTCAGTTTCTTAGCTTTATTATTAAGTAATATAATTTCTAACTGACATAAGATTTAATTTGATAAATCTAATTTTGAGCGAGACTAACCTTAGCTTTCACTACTACATCTTCAGGGGATTAGAATTTGGTTATTTTAGCTAGACGAGCGACTTTCGTACCATCATCACATCACAGCCATAACACTAATTTCCATTACACCAGGACTATTTTAAGAACAAGCTTCTCTATAAACAAAATGACTGCAGCTCTATCATGAGTAACATGAATCAAATTTTTTCTTAAAAAAAGATAATAAAGAAAAAACATTAAATTAATATAGCTTACTTGTATAGTGCAGCAAGTCGAATGAGTTCACTATAATGAGTAGAATAAAATCGTGTAGTCCTCCATTCATGCCAGACAGAAGCAAATATGCTTGTAGGTGTATCTTTCAGAAGTTCTTCCAAGTTTGGCATAGTAACCGCGATTTTGAAACTACTTAAAAAAAAAAGAAATTAATTAGTCAAACAATTAACAATAATAAACAGATGGAAAACAATAATACTCAAAATTATATCGTAAAAACATGAAAGAAGTAATTTAAGACACCAACCAAGATCAAGTATGGACCAACAATACCATACTGAATACGCATTACAAGGTTGTCGACTAAGGAGAAAGGTTGGAGGTTTTTATGGAGTGTTCTCGCCTTCAAACCTTGATTTAAAACAAGCTAATTTTAAGATGTGCCAAGAGAATATATAGAGGACAAGGACTTGAAAACAATACTTTTATTGGAATACAAAGAATTATTAATTAGTATAACAAAGAGATAAAAGAAAGGTGGATCAACATAGAAAGTCGTTTGAAAGTACTAATGAAAGAAAATAGAGTGACAATCCCATTGGATATCATCAAACCAGTTATAAACATAAACAGAAGCTAGGAAAGCTCAATACCACATAGAGTACCAACCAAGCAACCAAATCTCTTTAGAAGATCCTTTCAAATCCCTTTCATAGACCTGTCAATTCTAGTCAACGGGTCGGGTTCGGGTCAAATTTCGAGTCATTTGGGTTGAGTGGTTTGGATTGTTTGGATAATTACGAAATATGATCAATGGGTCAAATTGGGTCGATTTCAGTTTGGGTCGGGACAGGTTTAGGTTTTTTCTCATTAACTCAGATTTGGAATTAGATCGAATCGGGTTAGAAATTGATAGGTCTAGATGAAACCCATTCATCCAAAGGATGGTCATTTATTTTTATTTTTTTTATTTAGTTTTTTTTAATTTTTTTTTTTTTTTTTTTTTGAAGCAAAGGATGGCCATTTATGTACAATACCATAGTGATTTCTTCCAATTATTATTCAAAAAAAAATAAAAAAAAGTTTAGCATAGAAATTTTCAGGATATCAAGACACATTTAACATTAAAGGAACAAAGTTTGCTAATTTCAACCATGAAATTTTATCACTATGTAGTCTGTTATCAAAAATCAACTTTACGAAGGTATATTCTAAAACAACAAATAGCTTTATTTTCATGTAATAAGGGGTAGATTTTTTCAGAAAAATTAAGGTAATACTTTTGAATTTTTTAGGATGTTGTATTATACCACTCGTGCATTTTTGTGGTGAATCCCAATAGCAGAATTTACACAGCATATCAAACAAGATGCTCATATTTGGGAAAAACCAAAATCAGGAAAAATGTTTGATCAAAGATGTTCCATACATATGAGAAGAGAAAAAGGGTGAGGATAGACCAAAAGGTTTCTAGCCATGTGCTTGGGTTAATCAAGTTCAGTAGAATTAATTATAATCATTTATTATTTGTCATAATATTGTTATAAGTTTGTCCTTTTCCGGTACTATAACTCAATACACTTCATGGGGGAAAAAAATAGAATGATACTCCGTAAACATACCCATCTTTCAGAAACTCTTTGAAGAAATCAAGTTCAATTGTCTCTGAAAATACAACAATACAGGCATCTGGATGGTGAAAAAGCACACTTTCAAGGCCTCTCTGGTGTCTTACGGTATACATCCAAGGGGGCGAATTCCACACCATAAACACCCTGATAGAACACTTATATTTTCTGAAATAGGAATTCATAAAATTTGAAAAGGATAGATTCGGATGCAGTCCGGGGAAATATCCCCATCTTCTTCCACCAGAAAACATGGAGCCTGAAGACTCAATCTCGTTCAGTGTTGCAACCTTTTGGGCTTCTCCTTCACCATCTTTACCCAATGAAGAATCATAATCTTCTGCATTTTTTCTCAAGGATCGGTCATATACTCCTTTCATAGCATGATCACCTAACCCAATTTTATTATCACCCAGAGTTCTAAACTCATTTTTCTTTACTTCAAGATTTTTATCAAAACCAAATCTCTCTCCTTCAATACCTCTGTCCAAACTTTTACGATTCATACCACCACGTTCCTTGGCCTGATGGTCAATAGCCTCATCGGACCTAACATCTGAAAACCCAAAGGACTTCTTTATAAGTATGGGAGCTTTCTTCATCTGCTGAAACAACCCTTTTTTCACAATCTTATCTCCTCTTGTAAGTCCAGTAACTCCAAACCCATCTGGATCCTGAAGAAGTGGATGGCTCATTGTATTTAACACTTCCAATTTGGACTTAAACATCTTATCTTTCCTCAAAAAGTCACTCTTTGCATCAAACCAGCCTCCCCAACCATCCCTCAGGGGCGAAAAGTTGGATCCTAGTTTTAACAAAAGAGCATCTTCAATGCCATTTGCTTTTATCAACTTCCTTCTTAACTCCTCATCCACAGGCACATCATCTGAACCAAATGCAACCTAGTCAAACAATGATTTCCTTCTAATCAACAAAACAAAAACAAAAACAAAAGAAGTAAAATATATAAAAATGACATGGACAGCAATTTAAGGGGGCAACGCAACAAAAAATAAGAATAAAAGTAAATGCTAAATAAAACATATGATCCATTACCAAGTTTGTTAGACGAATTATAATTTAAAACAATACAGATTAATCACAAAATATTCAGCTAACCCTAAAAGGCTGCAAGAAGATTTTGCCACTGATTTAAATTGCATTCTATACTTTCAAACAAAATAGGAAACATAGTAAAAATAATTAGCTTTTAGCTATTACTTTGTAATTTTTTTCTATTATTATCAATATGGAACAAGGTGAGGTGGTGGGGGTATAATTTCAACATTAAGAAAACATCATAAAAATACATATCAAAGTTATTCTATGTTTAGTTAAAAAAAAAAAAAAAAAAAAAAAAAAAAAGGTGCTCTCTTCCCCTCTATCTCCCTCCCTATCCCCTTAATTTGTAAAACAAACACTAAACATAAAATGATAAAGATTTTAATGAATTACAATATAAATAGTATTAGATTTGTCAATGTCAAACTCAAATTCTCATATCAAATTTGTGTGATGCTTCTATCTCAAAAGAGGATCGACTCAGTATGCAATAATTAACTAATTTGATGATTAAGCTCAATTTAGTTGGTCAGTTTGTGTTTTAATGTGACTCCATATTAGTTATGACCCCCTAAACTTATAATCCTGGATCCTCCATGACTCTCCCTCTTCTTATATCCATCTCCCTATGTCCCTCATATAAGTGGTCTTTTAGGCCACTTATATAATACATTAACCCTGTAATATAGTCCTTTATCTAGCATTATCGTCCCCTTTTCTTGTAGTTTTGGCCTTTTCTCTTTACTCTCTTCACTTTGTAGTACTTTAGTTAGAATTTCATGATTTTAGATGTTTTATGCCTATTTTCCCTCTTATTTTGATCCCCTTCCCTTTTGCTAACGAGTTAATATTAGTCCTTGTCTTAGGATGCTAGGGAACATCATCATCGTGATCAAGGAACATCGCTTGAAGCCCAAAGTCCTTAGAAGTGAAGGAAGAATTGAAGAGGAGAAGAGCGGAGCACCCACTCTACACATGGCTCACCAAGTTATTTTATAAACAATAAATTAGAAGTGAAGGGAAAGGGATGGGCTGGCTGGTCGACCAAGCCGGCGCGAGGGGGTGGGAGAGGTTTGGGTGGCGGTTGGGCTGTGGGGTTAGGGTTAGGGTTCCGGCGAGGTGGTGGTGGCACGGCAGGTGGTTTTTTTTTAATTTTTTTTTTAATTAATTATGGTTAACCAAAAACTAAAAAAGTTAGCCATAAACCTAAAAATAGGCACTATGCTTAATTTTTCAAAACTTGGGTGCCACTTAAGAGACTTGGAAAAAAGTTTGTCTTCCACATAGAAAAAATGAATCCCGGAGGCCACCATGTCGAATTTCCCAAAATATTTAAGTTCGGCAAAATTAATTTCAGTTCAGTAAAAATAATTTCAACAGAAATAAGGCAAAGTGAACGAGGCCTTAGTAAAATACATTTTTAATTTATTTGGATGCTTTTTAGATAACAAATGCACAAAGACAATCATCAAGTTGACTTTGTTTTCTATTTCTCTTCAAAACTATAAACTTAAGCTCATTTGTGAGCATATATCACATATTTTTGTCATCTCTTCATATACTAAACTTATTTGTATCACATATTCTTATCATAAATTTTCCTCTTAACCAAAATCGTGACAATGGCCCCATGCTTATAACTAGTTTTCAAATCACCATATCAATCTCTTATACTAGGACCGATACAATCAATACACAATTCAAGTAGCATAGGTAATACTAAGTGACAATCATTGAAAGGTTTGTCGTATAGGCCTTGCTCTATGCTAGATTGAGCTAGTTCTAGTTTGCTTTAGGCTCAAATTTCCATTCAAATCCATATTCCCTTGTCTATGAGGATGAACGTTTTCTTATTACACAAACCAATATCAATTTACAGCAAAGATAAGATACAAGAGAAGGCCCGAGTCCACTGGAAACCAAAGCCAAGGAAGAACATTCAGAATCCTCTAACCTCACAGTACATCAGCTCATGAATACTTCCGAAAATCAGCTCATGTACACAAGCTCATTCTTTTATCACAATGGCAAGTTCTTTTACATTTAATTTCTATTCTTTTGGCGCATAATGAACACACTTTGCACCCTTATCCATAGTCTATGAGTTGACTCACTTCCATGAAAATAACCCAATAAGACTCCCTACTACCGAAAATTTCGCCAGTTTTCTCCAACCAAAGCACCCAGATGATGGAAAACAAAGATGACCACCCTGCCTAACAAAAATTCTCTTCAAAATCCCACCTTTGATTTCACAAATTTCTACATTAAACCTAAAAATTCTTCCATTGCTCTCACACAGCCACACATGCTTGACAAATAGTCATTTTGACTTTCGAGAATTCAGAAATATGACAAAAGATAATTGATCAAGTCAAATTGGATAATTATGTGAAATTTCCAAGTTATAGACCTTTTACCTTCAACACAAATACACAACCAAACAATTGAATAGCCCTAATTTCTTAATTTTTAGCTAGATTGATTGATAAATTCAACAAATTATAATAAAATCACACATATAAATAAATAAATTAATTATTTAATTATTTAATACAGAACTAACCATGCTTGCATGAGTATCATAAGCAAAGCCACAATCAATACAAATACACAAACAAACAATTGAAAAACCCAATTTCTTAATGTTTACCTAGATTGATAAATTCAACAAATGACAAAGAAATCATTCGGACAATTAAATAAATTAATCAATAAATTGATAGAGAACTAACCATGGTTCCCTGAGTATCATAAGCCAACCCACCATCAAATGGCCTCGCAGAATCGCCCCACCGATTAATATCATCAACGGATCGTGGGTCTAACGATCGACGAACAACAGAAGAAGCATGATCGAAATAATAACCGGAAGAAGAAGAAGAAATGATAGATCGATCATGGTCAATCTCTTGGATCTCATCTGAGTGAACAATGTGGGATGAAGTTGTATGAAGTGATAAGAGAAGCAGCAGCAATGTTGCCGCTATTATGGAGTATGTGTTCATCGTCGTCTGGGTTGTATCTGCAACATCTTTGATCTTTCACTTTAAAATTATAGTGATCGAAGGGGAAATTGTAATCTTAACACTGATATTTTTGTTACATTGCAATTCGGTAAATAAACCAGCTTTTAGGCCAGCCGATGATCTAAAAAAAATTTATTTTTGTTAAAAATCTTTTACCGATAAAAAGTTCTAATCCGTAATGAGAAAGTGAAAGAACATGGGGTGAAATTATAGTGGCATGCTCTTCAATACCCCTTAACTGTTAAGATGAAATGGGTTATGGGTGGCCTCATTAAAAACCTTGTTAGGTAAAATTCTATGAGTTGTCTCATTAAAAACCTTGCTAGATAAAATCCTACGAGATAAAAACCATAGCTAGAGAAAAAAAAAAAAAAAAAAGAATAAAACAATATTATATTATATGTATTGGTATATTGCCTCGTTAAAAACCTTGTAAAAACAACCTAGTGGGATAAAAACATGATCGAAGGAAAAAGATTGGCGTGCATATAATACTCCCCCTGGTTTCAACGTAGTTCATGAAGATGGTGCATTCTGGTTTTGTGAACTAATTGCTCAAATTTTATCAGAGGAAGGGATTTGGTGAACAGACAAGATTATCACAAGACTGAATTTGCTAGACATTTATTTTATTTTCCTTTTGCAGATCATGTGTGAAGAATAGTTTTGGGGATAGATGTCTTGTTCTATCTCCCTTATATATTCTTCAGTTACTTAGAAATGCATAATGTATTGTCTTCAATGATGATGGTTGGATTTTTGGTTATTACGTTCACTATGAAATCTTCTTGGATATTACTGATCATCGACCTAAGCCATACGAATTATTGTATTGCTTCTTAAAGAGCTATCAACTTTGCATGTTTCGAGGATGTTGCGGTCAAAGTCTGCTTAGTTAATTTCCATGATATTGTAGTAATGCCATAAGTGAACAAATATCCAGTTTGTGACTCGGCATTTGGTGGGTCTGATAAATATCCCAAGTATGCATACCCGACGATAGAAGCATCTTGTGTTTGGTTGATAAAATAAACCAAGATCATGTGTTCCTCTTAGGTGTCAGAGTAAGTGTCGAACTCCCTTCCAATGTCTATATGTCGATGTAATATTGTACATGGCTAACAAGTTCACAGAGAAAGCTATGTCGGGTCTAATGTTGGTAGCTAAGTATATTAAGTCTCCAATGGCACTTAAATATGGTACTTTTTGACCCAAAATTTCTTCATTTTCCTCTCGGGGTCTGAATGGATCGTTTTTCATATTTCAGAGACCGAACAACCATTGGGGAGTTGATTAGATTTGCTTTGTCCCCAAATCATTTAAAAACTCTTTCTGTATAGTTTGATTGATGAACAAAAATACCATTACTCGAGTGCTCAATTTACAATCCAAGGCAAAATTTAGTGCTTCCAAGGTCTTTCATCAAGTATTTTGCAGTTCTTTCAAGCTCATTTTGGGTTTCAATAATATTCAGATCATCAACATAAACTACAATAATAACAAATTGTGATTGTGATCGCTTAATGAAAACATAGGGACTAATTTGATTGTTCTTGAATCCTTTTCTCATAAGGTATTCACTAAGACGATTAGACCACATCTGCCTAGACTGTTTTAATACATATAGTGACCTTTTTAGTTGTATGGAAAGTAATTGTCTAAGCTTGTAGTTTTCGGTAGTTTTAGTCCTTCGGGGACTTTCATGTAAATGTTTGTATCAAGTGATTCATAAAATATATGTAGTGACTACATCCATTAATCGCATTTGCAGTCCTTTTGAGACTGTCAAACTTACCATCTTAATGTAGTTGCATCAACTATTGAAGAATATGTTTCTTCATAATTAATCCCATGAATTTGATAAAATCCTTAGGCTCCTATTCTTGCCTTGTATCTAACTATTTCATTTTTCTCATTGCGTTTTCTCACAAATAAATACCCATTTGTATCCAACTGGTTTTACACCTGCTTGTGTAAGGGTTATTTTTCCGAAAACTTCTCGTTTTTCAAGTGACTTTTAACTAAGCTTACATTGTCTCCTTCCACTTTGGCTAATCACTCATGTGTCGACAATATTCCATTGTTCTTGGTTTAGCATCATTTTCATCCGACACAATTTCAATTGCAATAGAATGAAAGGAATGGTGTCCTTCGAACAAGTGTATTATTCTGATAGAGGGTTCGAAATTATTAGAAAGCTAATTATTCAGTGAGGTCAAGTGATCGGAATGCCTACCTGGAGGCCGCTTCCGATCAATAATATTAATGCATAACTAATATTACAACTTAATCTTGACTGAACCCTTTGGGTCACACCCAATCGAGTAACCAAACTGAAATGAAGAATTAATCCAAAGGATTAAATGAGTCATTAGAGTATTGTGAACATAGTCGTCGGATTCCGAGCTTAGAGCATCGGAAACCGAGCGTCGTAAGTCGAGTCGAATTTAGGAATCGACAAGACGAGAAATTAAGCAAACAACAAGTTACAAATATAACCCTAGCCTCGGAATGCCCCGAGCAATCCGAGGGCCTAGGGTAATATAGCAAGCCAAGGCAGCTGCACCATGTCGAGCTTGCTAGCAGCGCATCCATGCTAGCAGAGCTGGTTTGTTGGCTGGTGCGGCATGGCCAGCATCACTGGCGCGCTAGGCGTGCTAGTATGCTAGCGCCTCGCACACATTAACCCACAAGCAAGCACAGCTTGCTGAGCCGTGCTGGCACATTGTAGGTTGGCAGCATATCTTAGGCGAGCTAGCAGCACCAGCCGCACCATCGCAAGGCCAACATCACGCAAGTGCTTGCTGGGCCTCGCACATGGTCGCAGCGAGTGTGCGAGCTCGCTAGCAATAGCAGGGCACAGCCACGCATAGCAGCCCACATCACTGAGGCTTGCTATTGCGGGCTGGTGCAAAGGCCTAGCGTGCGAGGTAGCATCTTGCTGGGCTGCGCCTAACACAAGCAACACAACAGCACGTAAATGCGTGCGTGGGCTGCGGGCTATGCGTGCTGGCTGCGTGCACGCACAACGCCCAGCTAGCAGGCGTAGCTAAGGGGCTAAGCCGCCAGCGAGGCAGCCTTGCGCCCAAGGCTGATAGTACCAGCTGGCGCGCATGCATTGGCTGAGTGTGGGAGCCGGTTTTGTGAGGTTTTGCTTGGGGATCAAGGGGAGGGTGGTCTCCCCCTTGTGGTCCTCACCTAACCCCTTGCTCTCCACTTGACATTTGTTGTTTGTTGATTCATTTACATTTTAATTTGATTTTAGAATAGAATTAAATTGAATAAATGCCTTTTTACCTACTCTCCCACATTTATGGGAGATTGGAATTCAAGGGCTCCTTTCCCTATAAATACCAATCATTTGGCATTGAGAAAGAGAACTTGAGTTGTGAACTTGAAAGGATCTCCACAAGCGAGAACACTTTCATTCTAATACTCTAAGTACTTTTGGTCTAGCCTCGACTAAGCTTCGAGGTAGGGGTCGTTCGGGTCGGGTCTCGAGGGTAAGAGCCGTTGGAGGCTTGCGCATTTGCGAAGCTCTATGCTTTCAAATACGAGTTCTAAGAAAGAGGGAAGCACGCATCAAGGGTATGCTCGTTTCTTTCTCTCTCTTAGTTAATTAATTATGTGGTTATTAATTAATATGCATGTTTAGTTACTTTAATTTGTGTGCGGATTTTGGGAGGGTTTCATTCCGCGTAGTGTCAGACACTACAAAACCCAACAGCGCTATCGGAGCCGCGCTCATTTAATTATTGTAACTAATAATTAATTAAGGTGATTTAAATGGATTTAAATTTCTGGTTTTGCTTTCTTATTAGATTAGAAGCTCGTTTTAATTAGTTTTAATCTCTTTTAATGCTAATTTTGGCTAAAGAACCCAGATTTCGACCCAAAAGTAGTGAATTTTGTGTGGAATCGATGTTCTTAATCAGTTTTGACTCTTTTTAAGGATTGTCCAGAAGCCAAAATCCGCCCAGAAACATGTTTTTCGAGGGGCTTTTCGTTTTTGACAAAAAAATTTAAATCTTTAAACCTTGATTAATTATGGCATGTTAATGTTAGATTATGTGTATGGTTACATCATTAATCTACTGCAATAATAACCCTTATTAAGCATGTTTATGAAGTCATATTTGGTGCTTAATTTGGTGAGTTCATTTTTCATATAAACTTGCAATTTCGTATTTTTGCAAATTAATTAGTGTGAATGTTTTATGGTGAATTTGTAATTTTGAACACCCTAAAATGTTAAAGATCCAATCTTTAATTGTTTATTTGGTTGGAACTTTACTTTTTAGATTCCATGTTGATCTAATTTTTTATTTAATCATTTTTTTTTAGTTCATTAAAGTCTTAAAAGTTCAAACTTGTGATTGAAATTTGATTACTCTTCATATTGGAAGGATGTAATTTTTCAAGTTTACACAAGTTAGAGTTGGAAAATTTTCATTGGATGATTATGTTTAATTTTTCCTACTCCTTTTATTTTGTCAAATCTCATTATTAATTTATATTTGATTAAATTAATTGTGAGAATAGCCCTAAATTTTTGTAGCATCAAGTTGAGCCCAAAAATAATTTAAAGAATGGTTCTTGAATTAATTTTGGTTTGTGCACTAAATATTGAATTTATTTAAGTTGGACTTATTTTATTTTCATTTTTGCTCAATATTGGTTCTAAAATTAATTTAAAATTAATTATTTATGTCACACAAAATCGGGATAAAATCCCAAGGCACAAGCACGCAAATTGAGGCACGAGCCCCAAGCATTACACTCGGCCAGCTGAGCTGCTTACGCATCCGGCATGTGGCTGCCGAGGAGTGCAGGGTGGTGCGTCAATGTGATGCTGCTGGTGCGGGTGTGCGCGTGAGCTGGGTGCAGAGCTTGGTGCACATGGTGCGGGGAGGTGCATTGTGCGAGGTGTGCTGTACGGCTGCTAGGTAGCATCGGCTCGCACAGCAGCAAGGGCCTTTGAGGCCTACACTGTCTAGCGTTGCAAGCACGCTGTTGTGGCCAGTATAACGCATATGGTGCGATGCTGTCAGCCAAAAACAGGCTGCTTGGCGTAGCAGTGGCTGTGCGGGGCAGCACCTACGCAAGACAGCCATGGCTCGGTGCCTAGCAAACCAAGCCTCGTTGCTTGGTGCTAGGCTGTAACACCCTAGAAATTCTTTTCCTTTAAAATAACTGTTTTTCCCTTTTTGAAATACGAAATAGGAAAATCTAAGATATTACCGCCACCGTAAAAACGACTAAGGCAAATATCAAAGACACACAACGGAAGACTTTCTTTGAAACCATTCAAAACAAGTCAACTTAAAAGTTAAACCAAATGAAAGTAAAGTCAAACAAAGTCAACCTATAGCTTGGAACCATTGTAGGCCCTTAAAACCAAACAATACTGAAAACCTTTACGTTAGTTTCATGAGCATAATAAAATAAATAATATTCAGAGCAAATAAAACACATCATATTCCTATGGAAACTAAACATGATTCGCTCTTCACTCATGCCCATCATGAAAATGCTTCATCACCTGAAAAACTTCTCTCTACTTGTCCCCACTACTCGCCATTAGAAATGGGTCGTCGTAGGGCCAAGGTAAAGACAAGGCCAAACAAACATACAACACACAATCAGCAATGCTGAGTGCATAAGCGTAATAAAACACACTATCATGCTTTCATCTTATCATCACATAACTTACCTCGTTGCACTTGTAAACAAGCATACAAGACATTCAACACTTAACTAGACAAATACCAATGTCCATTTAATTTGATTACGCATCGAACGGGTTTCCCCCTAACCTGCCCCAATAAAGGGGTACTAACACGGGAGCTAACCGTGCCAGTATAAAAGAACTACTCGTAAGTGGCGGAATTCCTGCGCATAATAAAAAGGAATATACAGCGTCCCGTACTCCCAGTAGAAGTTATGGACAAATATAAAGTCGCATAACTCCCCCCATATGTTCATACTTAAGGTATATACGTTCCAAGGGTTTTGGTGCATAATATTTTTCACTTTACATTGCTTTACATATTATTATACTTGGTGATGACTCTCAAACCATAACACAATCAAACATTATAATTCATTCAAGTAATTAAACATACCAATTTAATTCTTGAATAATTGGTGACCACATAAATTTTGAAAGGAATGGTGTCCTTCCAATAAGTGTATTATTCCGATAGAGGGTTCGAAATTATTAGAAAGCTAATTCTTCAGTGAGGTCAAGTGATCGGAATGCCTAGGTGGAGGTTGCTTCCGATCAGTAATATTAACGTGTAATTAATATTACAGCTTAATCTTGACTGAACCCTTCAGGTCGCACCCCAATCCAATAACCGATCCGAGACGACGAATCAATCCGAAAGATTAGATGAGTCATTAGAGTATTATGAACAAAGACGTCGGATGTCGAGCTTAGAGAGTCGAAACCGAGCTTCGCAAGTCGAGTCGTGTTTAGAATTCGACAAGACGGGAAATCAAGCAAGCGACAAGTTCGAGCTAGGTCGTAGCCTCGCATTGGCCTGGCCATGCGAGTGCTAGGCTAGCCTAAGCTACCAAGCACATTACAAAGCATGCCGCAAGCCTAGCATGCATTGCGTGCTAGGCCAAGCATGCTAGCATGGCTGGTGCTGCTTGCCGCAAGCATGCTAGCAGCTAGCGCATGTTAGCATGCTAGTGTGCTGGGCCACGCACCCAGCCGTAAGCTATGCAAACAGCGCACTCGCACAGCACAATCATCGTAGCAGCGTGCTATGCGTTCTGGGCTGTGCGTGCGTGCTAGCGTAGCATCACCAAGCAGCACACACATCGCATCCTAGCAGCGTGCTGTGTGTGCTAGCATAGCAGCACCAAGCAGCACACACATCGCATCCTAGCAGCGTGCTGTGTGTACGTGTGTGTGCTATGCGTGCTTGCTAGCGTAGCAGCACCAAGCAGCAGCGCCTGACCACCCCTCTCGCACAACAGCACTCACCAAGCAGCAGCATCGCAGCATTGGATGCGTGTGCTGGGTGGCTTGGCTGCCTAGCCTTGGTGTTAGGCGCCAGCTGGCAGCCTTAGCAGCCAAGGCAGGCTGCTAGCCAGCCATGTGGCGTGGTCAACCCGGTCATGGGAGGGGACCAATTGCTTGGTGTTTGGCTTGGGGAGCAAGGTGCTTTGGTCCCCCCTTTTGGTGGTTGTTGATTGCCTTCCATTTTATTTTGTTTTTGATTAAAATAAAATTGAGGAAAAATGCAACTCTCCCACATTGATGGGAGAAGGGAGATCAAGTCTTTTTTCCCTATAAATTCCCAAGTTTTGGGTTTGGGAAAAATCACTTGAGTTGAACTCAATAAGGCATCTCATCATTAGTGAGAAAACCTTTAAGTTCGTAATACTGTAGTTTTATTTGGTCAAGTCCCGACTAACCTTCGGGATTAAGAGCGCTCGGGTCGGGTCGAGGGTGCGAGCCGTAGGAGGCCTTTGCACTTGCGAGGTTAAGCTTTTAAGTAAGAGCTCGTGAAATGAGCGAAACACGCGTCGAGGGTAAGAATGTCTTTTCTCCTTCTCTCTCTTATGTTGTTAATTATGTGATTGCATGTTTAGTTGCTTTAATAAGTGGGCGGGTCTTGGGCAGGTTTCTCTTCCGCGTAGTGTCGGACACTACAAAACCCAACAGTGGTATCGGAGCCGCGCTCATGTTAATTATTATATCTAATAATTAATTGAGGTGATTTAAAATGGATTTAAATTCTGGTTTTGCTTTCTAATTAGATTAGAAGCTCGTTTTAATTAGTTTTAATCTCATAATTTTACTAATTTTGGCTAACGAACCCAGATTTCGACTTAGAAATAGTGATTTTTGGGTGGAATCGATGTTCTAAATCGTTTTTTACCCTCTTCGCTGGCTGCCTAGATGCCAAAATCCACCCAGAAACATGTTTTTCGAGGGGTTTTTCGTTTTTGATGAAAAATTATAAATATTTAAACCTTAATTAATTATGGCATGTTAAAGGAAGATTAAATGTATGGTTGCATCATTAATCTACTGCAATTATAAACCTTATTAAGCATGTTTATGAAGTCATAATTGGTGCTTAATTTGTTGAGTTCATTTTTCACATAAACCTGAAATTTTCACATTTTTGCAAATAAATTGCTTCAAGTGTGAATGTTTATGGTGAACTTGTAATTTTGAAGTCCCTAATATGTTAAAGATCCAATCTTTAATTGTTTATTTGGTTGGAACTTTGATTGCTAAATTCCATGTTGAACTAATTTTTGGATTTAATCATTTTTGAGTTGATTAAAGACCTAAAAGTTCAAAACTTGTGATTGAAATTTAATTAATTTTCATATTGGAAGATGTTAGTGTTGGAAATTTTTCATTAGATGAATGGGTTTATTTTTTCAACCTCTTTAATTTTGTCAAATCTCATTATTAATTTATGAATGGTTAAATTAAATATGAGTATAGCCCTTCAATTTTGTAGCATCAAGATGAACCTAAATTAATTTAAAGAAAGGTTCTTGAATTAATCTTGATTTGTGCACTAAAATTGAATTTATTTAAGTTAGACTTGTTATATTTTCATTCTTGCTCAATGTTGATTCTAAAATTAATTTAGAATCAATTTTATGTCACACATATATTGGGATTAAAATCCCAAGATAAAAGCACGCAAATCGAGGCAAAATCGCCTAAGCGCCACCTATGGCTAGCCGAGCTGCTCACGCAGCCCACATGTGGCTGCCTAGATGCGCATGGAGGTGCTCACGCCTCGAGATGCTGCTGCTGTGTGGCGGGCTGGGTGCACACTATGTGCGTGCTTGATACGTGTGTTGTGTGGTTACTGGAAGGTGTCTGCAAGTGCTACTGGGCAGCAAGGCATGCGAGCCCCAGCAAGCCCAGCCACACGCTGCCAGCGCCAGCATGCACGCAAGCATGCGTAGCATGTTACGATGCTGCTGGTGTAAGCAAGCGAAGCGTGCTCTGCTAGGAAGGCTTGCCAGTATGCACAACCATGGCCTTGGTGCCTAGCAAGCCTAGCCCCATGACTTAGATGCTAGGCACTTGGGATTTGGTGGGCTATCATTTTGCGTTAATTGGGCCGATTTCAATATTATTATAACGAGGCTAGGCCTTGGTTCCTCCGACACTTGCAAAATAATTTGACAAAATATGGGTTAACTGGCTTAATTAATTGGATTAATTGAGTTAGATGCGGAATTTAGTGGGAGCTTCATTAATTACTTGAACAAATTGCGTCTTAATCACATAAAATATTAAACAACTTTGACTAGTTTTAATTAGGCGCGTTAATCGGATTAACCACCTAAGTTAGTTACTAGTCTGCGTGTGCACTGTTACTTGTTTTTCGTTGTAAAATGCATGGGCCATTCACAAATAGTGAATGGATGAATGGAATGTATTGTTTCACAGGTTTTGTGAAAATGGCAACTACTGGGGCCCGATTAGGATAGTAAACACGAACTGCGGTCCGTTATGTATTTTTGTAAATCTAAATACGGTCTGCGTACGTTGTGTATTTTTGTACCTTCATATTTAGATTAATCCTAGTCGTAGTAACTAGTAATTGCATATTTGGCGGATATGTCTCAAAGACGGCGTTTCTAAGAAGACGAGCCAAGAGGATGCATCGAAGACCCTTGAAGATTTGAGGACTCAAGGGGTCATTCTAGTTGCTAAATGCATTTTTTACTTTTGTTCTATATATATATAATTGTGTTTATATATGAATGAATGGTATGATAGATGCATGTTTAGGATTTCAAATGTTGCAATGATTAATTAGGTTCACTTAAATTAACCAACATAGAAACCCTAGGTCCCTATAATATTGAGCCATATTTGCCATTCCAAGAACAACACTTACCGAACTAATGCGCGTAGTGATGGGCTACGCCAAAGCGAGGCATCACTACTTCCCTAAGAACGTAAGGTATACTAGGTATACAAGTTGGTCTTGGTTAAGCTCAACGATATCAGTAAAGAGTCCTTAGATGTCGTGACAATGGAGATAAAATGTCATGGAAGCATTAGATGCGACGTTTTATAGAACCAAGAGTAGCGTAGAGCTATTAGCAATTGGATTGCTTACCCTAAAATATTAAGTATTAAGACAAGCCAAAGCATGCTTAATCACTTTTTGATTTTTGGGATCTTGGAATCGTTTTATTCTCGCCTAAAAGGGATTAATATTAATGCGTGGATAAAACGCTCAATAAGATTGAAAATTTGCATGTATGCTTTAAATTTCAAACTTATTGGTTTATGAATGGTTTTTCATTTCAAATTCTTTCAATTGTAAAAACATGTCTGCAAATAACTCAATCAACAACTCTATGTGCTCGGAACTCCCCGACAAGTTGGCTTTTAGCCTTAACTTGGTCAACTTCAAGGAATGGGAAGAGGAACCACTAGTAGAAAAAATGAATAAAGCATCGCACTTTTCCCACCAGTTCTTGAAAACCGGTGGCAAAAGAAAGGGGTAGGATTGGGGAAAAGACTTTTCGCACCGGTTCGAACCGGTGCGAAAGCAATTTTTAAATAAAAAAAAACCGGTCTCCACTCTTACTTTTCCTCTTCCGTAGTCCCTCTTTCATCTCAAACCCCTGTATAATCTCAAACGCTACTTCGCTTTTCTCTTTCATCTCAATCCCCTCTATAATCTCCTTTTCTTTCCTGTCCTCTCCCCGTCCTCAGATCTTTGTGGTGGTGAGGTGGGATTTCGATCATTTCCTTGGTGGTGGTAAGTTGGGGTTTTAGATCTAAATTAGTGGTGGTTTGCTGGGGTTTCGATTTCTTGGAGGTGGTAACAAGGTGGTTGTTTCGGTTCGCTAGTGGTCGTGCAAGTTGGTTGGATGGGTTCCTTGGTGGTCGTCTGGTCGGTGGTGGTCGTGCGAGTTAGTTGGGGTTTCGGTTTGTTGGAGGTGGAAAGGTGGTCGGCTGGTCGCTGGTGGACGTGCGAGTTGGTTGGGTAGGTTTGTTGGTGGTCGCTGGTGACGTGGGGCTTTAATTGGTGGTGGTGCGAGTTGGTGGGGTGGCTTTTGGGTGGTTGTGGTGGGGTTTCAGATATTCATGGCGGTGAGAGGGTGGTTACAAGGTGTGTGCTGGTGGTGATTATTTTCTCTCTCATCCAATTGGTAAATCTCTATTGTTTTCGTCATACTGATTCTTTTTCCCGGATTTTTCAATACTACACTACAAATTTAGCTCTACTTCATTTTCATACTCGAATTTCTCTCTCCTTAATTGGTTAAATTTATTAATCTTTAATTGCTGCCTGCTTATTTAAGTATGATTTTTTCTTCAATTTGGTTTGATTTCTACTAATTAAGTTATTTTTCTGTGATTCGAGATTAAGGGTTTTTAATTGTGAGGAAAATTTGGGATAATTCAAGAAATTTTAGCTAATTTCTGTTAGTTTTGTGTGTCAGTTTTGAGCATAGAATTATTACTATATGAATTTGTGATAGTTCTTAATTAGGTAAAAATGGTGTTGTTTTTTAGGTTTCTGATATTGCATTTTGATCAGGTTTCTGATATATTTGATCAGAAATCTCTCTTTTTACCTCCCTCCCCCCTTTTATGTGTGTGTGTGTGTGCATGATCTTTGTTGAACTACTGTAAACTTGCATGCTCCATCATTCTTCTTGGCAGATGTAGTTTCATATCTGCTTGTTTCTTCCACAGATTGTTTTACCCATGGAGTACGTTCTTGATACTCCCATTCTAAGCTTCTTCTCTAAGGGAATCATGAGCGATGAGGCTCATGATGCATGGTCTTCCGATTGCAAGAAAGTCTCATGACTAATATAAGAAAATTTAATTAAGTCCAAGCTATCTTTACATCCCCCTTGGAAGTCTATGACACAAGCTCTCAATATATCTTCCAAGGTTTGAATAGTTCTCTCAGTTTGTCTATCTGTGGCAAGGTGAAATGTTATACTCATCTTTAGTATTGTACCAAAGTTTTCCTGCACACTCTTCCAGAACTTTGAAAGAAACCTAGAATCTCTGACACGATATCTTTTGGAACTCCATGTAACCTCACAACATCTTGATGTAAGCTTTTGCAAGTTGCTCCATCTTCCAGGTCTCCTTCATTGGTATGAACACTACAGATTTGGTAAGTTTATCCACCACGACCCAAATGGTATCATTTCCACTCTTTGACTTGGGGAGGAAAGTCACAAAATCCATCGAAATGCAATCCCACTTCCATCCAGGGATTTTCTACGATTGCACGGTTCCTTGCAGTCTCTTGTGCTCTATTTTCACCTCTTGACAAGTTAGACACTTTGCTATAAATTCCACAACTTCATTTCTCATTCTAGGCCACCAATACATCTTTTTCAAGTCTTTGTATAGCTTGTCCCCTCCAGAGTGTACTGAGTATGGTGTATTGTGTCCTTCATCCATCAATTTTCTTTTTAATTCCTCACATTTTTGTTGTATACACCATTTACCTTTGTACCTTAAACTCCTAGCTTCTTAAATTTTGAAATCTTTAACCTTTCCTTTCTTTATTTTCTCATGAATCCTATCCAACTTTACATCTCCTGCCTGATTTTCCCTTATCTCATCGAATATTGTTGGTTGAACGCTTAGATTCACAAGTATACCTGTTAGTACTCCCCATTCCACCATTTCTAGGTTCATTTTCCTCATTTCCCTACACAATTCATCAACCACTATCAAAGTGTTCAGTCCATGACTGGTTTTACGACTTAGAGCATCTGCAACTACATGCTTTGTTTACTTTCATGGTATTGTATGTCTAAGTCATAGTCCGTTGCAAATTCTAACCATCTCCTTTGGCGTGAGTTTAGATCTCTTTGGGTGAAATTATACTTCAAACTTTTATGGTTAGTATAAATTCTACATTTCACCCCATTCAAGTAATGCCTTTAAAAAGCTAATTCTAATTCATGAGTGGGGTAGTTTACTTCATGAGGTTTTAATTGTCTCGATGCATATGCAATCACCTTTCTATTTTGCATAAGAACACATCCTAGACCATTCTTGGATGCATCACTATATACATCATAGATCCCACTATCATCTAGCAATGTTAACACTGGTGTTGTAATCAACTTTTACTTCAATAGTTGAAACGCATCCTCACACTTCTCATCCCATTCAAACTTTTCGTCCTTTTTCATTAAAGAGGTCATAGACTTAACAATCTTAAAAAAAGTCCTTCACGAACCGCCTATAATACCTTGCTAAACCTAAGAAACTCCTAATGTCAGACATCGTCTTTGGAGTAGGCCATCCTTTCACTGCTTTAATCTTCGCTGGATTTACTTCTACCCCATCCTTGAACACAAAGTGACCCAGAAATGCTGCCTTTTCTAACTAAAACTCACACTTGGAAAACTTCACATAGCTTGTTTTCCCGCAAAGTTTGTAACAATGCCCTCAAATGTTCCACATGTTCCTCCTAATTCTTCGAATACACTAGTATATCATTTATGGACACTACGACAAACTTGTCCATAAATGGATGAAACACCCTATTCATCAAAACCATAAAGATAGCTAGAGAATTCGTCAATCCAAATGGCAGCATTGTGAACTCATAATATCCACACCTTGTTCTAAATACAGTCTTGGGAATATCCTCATCTACGATCCTCAACTGATGGTATCCAAACCTTAAATCAATCATGGAAAACACAGGTGTGCCCCTTAATTGGCTAAATAGATCATCAATCCTTGGTAATGGGTACTTGTTCTTTATGGTGACCTTATTCAACTCCCTATAGTCAATACATGACCTCATACTTCCATCCTTCTTCTTGACAAACAATACTAGAGCTCCTTAAGGCGATGCACTTGGTCTAATGTACCCCTTTTCTAGTAAATCCTACACTTGCTCCTTTAACTCACTCATTTCTGCATGTGCCATTCGATATGGTGCCTTGGAAATTGGTGTTACCGTAGGAGCAACTCTATTGTGAAATCAATTTCCCTCTTAGGTGGCATCCCTGGAATCTCTTCTAAGAACAAATCCAGAAACTCATTTACCACGTCTATGTTCTCAGGCTTAGCAGTCTCTTCGTGTTCTAAGTTCCTTACACTACAGAAATATACTTAGCTAACTTTATCATAGAGATGATCCTTGTGCACTTTGCTTCACCATGCTTCCAATGTGTTACCAACTCACCCTTAGAAGTACTTAACTGTACTTTTTGTGATCGACAACGGATCTCAGCACTATACTTGCTCAACCAATCCATTCATTCCCAAGATGATATTAAAGTCACTCAACCTAAATTCAATGAAGTCAGACAAAAACACCTTTCATTTGATCTCTAATGGCACATCCATAAAGGTTTTGGTACAATGTACTACCCCTCCCATAGGAATAACTATAGGTACATTTATGACATCTACGGTTTTCAAACAATGCGATAGCTTTGAAACAATGGCGTTTGAAATGAAAGAAAAAGTTGCACCAGAATCAAACAAAACTTTAACAGGAATCGAGTTAATAAAAAAACATACCAGTAATAACATCCTTTGTAGTATTAGCTTCATGCCTACTTAGTACATTCAGCTATCCTAGAGCTCCACTCTTCACTTAACCACTACTATTATTGTTGCTTTTCATCCCATTTAGTTGTGGCCTTTGTTCCCTGCATAGTAGTTATTTCCTTGAAAATTCCTTTGAGCCCCTCCTTGATTATTGCTCTGCTTGTTTCGATTAGAATTTTTGGAGAAGCACTCATATTCCCTATGTCCTAACTTGTTCCAAGCGCGATAAGTAACTAAGTTACCCTCACAGTCTTTACCAGGGTAATTATTTCTGCACCTCTTATAGAAATAACGCCTTCCATCCTTATTATTTCCCTGGTTAGAGTTCTTAGGCCCTCCATTAAAATTTCGTCCACCGTGACGATTATTATTGTGGAAGTTATTGTTGCTGTTGAAGTTGTTATTGTTGTGGCGGTACTTCTGCTTCTTAATATTGTTCTAGCTACCTTAAGGGTTTCCAAAGTTCTATCCCATCTCTTTTCTCTTTTCCTTTCCTTCCACCTCAGCTAATTCCTTCTTTTTCTTCAACTCCAAAGCATAAAGGTGTGCAGACCTCCCATAAACTTAATTCATTGTTTCGAACACTTGGCTACACAGCTTTAGTTGAAAATCAGTGGTCAATCCACTCTCAAACTTCCTAACTTTTGCCTTTTCTGTAGCAACAGACTCTTTATCAAATCTTGATAGCTCAATAAACTTGGTATAATACTCAGTGACTAACATATCTCCCATTGCTAGTTTAGAAAATTCCTCAGCTTTTTGTTTCTGTAGAAAACTGGGGTAAAACTTGTCCCTAACCTTCTCCTGAAACATAGTCCAATGGAAACCAAGTAGTGCTTTGATGGTAGTCTCATTTTGTTGCCACCAAAGGTCGGCTTCACCCCTGAGGTAATAGGTAGCACAACCCACTTTCAAATTTTCTGGGCACCTTACTGCCCAAACAATTTCTCAAACTCCCTTAACCAGTTTTCTAACACTATTGGATCTGGTTCACCTTAATAGGTTGGTGGCTTGCTTTGCGCTACCTTCTTGAACAATTCTCCCTAAGCATCCCCATTGTTGGTCGAGTTCCTTGCTAACTGCTGGGCGACCACTGCTAACTGTCTTACAACCTCACTCAGCTCTCCTCCTTCATTATTGTTCCCACTTCCTCCTGCCATCTTTCTTCTCCTAAATTAAAACAAAGGGTCTTTATTAATTATGGTCATGGTTAGCTCTCGAGTTAGACACCCATCTAACTAACTTATACCATTCATACACACACATTTAATTTAAGCTAACAAATACAGATTGCAAAATTACAACTCCCAAATTTTGCAGCTTGATCAACCAAATTTTGATTGCTAACCAACCATACATTTAATAAAGCATCACAATAATAAATAAAAATAATTCCCATGATTAGATGAATTATTGAAATATTAGAGTAAAATGGCTCCTTGGAGTAGTAATATGAAATGAATGGTTTGGAAATGAAATGAATTATTTGGCAGTAAAATGAATTATTTGACAAGGAAATGAATAAAATTTTATTGCTGAGAAAGAAAAATGATTGGAAAAATAAAATGAAATGAGTTTGAATAACCTACGCAACTCAATAGGTTTATTAACTCATTGTCGCCATGCCACTTATTACTTTACTGAATAAAGAAATAATTAAAACTGCGGAAACGAAACTAAGAATCCTAAAAGAAATGAAACTACAAAAAATCTAGTCCTTTTGAACATTGTCCTTCTTGTCCTTTGATTGTTTGTAGCTTCCAAGATCGAATTCAGGGTCATCTTCCTCCTCCATTGGTTCAGGTGTCTCTGGATTTTGCTGTACTTGAATAAACTCTTCATCTTCCTCATCGTCAGATGAAATGTAAATAATAATTGGAGTTGGGGGTGGATTTAGATTCAAGATTTCCATAATGGAATTATCAACAGTATGGTTACACTCATCCATTAGCTCTCCTTCCTCTTGCCCTCCATTTGTTCCTGCTTGATTACCCTGTTGTGGGGAAGAATTTCCTGATTGATTGCTAGTGGAAGGGGAATCATTCCCTACTAGGTTATCATAGTAGTAATTTGGATATGGAATATGTAAACATTCGCTGTGATGTTTCTCAACTTGAACGAGGTAAGAAATCAAGTATCTATAGTCAGGGTACCACTGTCCATAATAATATTTGTATTTGGAATAGTTGGGAATGTCCCCAGGCAAGTAGAAATCAGCAAATTTTGCTTTGACAGCAAGATATCAGGGTTCGTCAGGAATACAGTTAATTATCATAGCTAAAACACAATCAGGAAGGTCATACTGCTTGTCTCCTAGGACATCGCTCATGTGTGAACAATAGAAACGAATTTTCTTGACATAGTCAAAGGAATGTTCATAATCTTTCTTAATTAGGCTACCAATTTGTAAGTGTTTGCTAGGAAAGATCGGCATCCTGTAAAGGAAAAGACTTAGAAAAGAATTCCCTTCCCATAGAAAAATAAATAACACAGTTCTTGCATGAATTTAGGTTCAATGTTCAATCGAACAATCTTCTTATTTCTAATCACATCATTACATGCTTCCACATCATTCAACTCATATGATAAAACATCACAACATAAATATTAATGCATACAAGAACATGATTATTTCTAACTTATATGCCCTAAATTCATTTCTACCTAAGCTCACAAACATGTTATTAAAAACTTTTAACACATAATTCATACCTTAATCCTTCACTTCCCTGCAAATGAACAAACTAAAATATTTTGACTCCCTTTTTTAAAAAAAAATTAATTCCAAAAAGGCCAAAAATTTCGGCCAACATAAAAAAAATAAAAAAAATTCAGATACCCCTTTTTTAAAAAAAAAAATCGGACTTCCCACTAAAAAAAATTTGGATTATTAAAAAAATAACAATAATAATAATAAAATATTTTCAGTCCTCTATAAAAAATATAAATCATGCAGAATAAAATAAAACAACTTACTTTGAAAAATACCTCATTCATTAAACACTTGGCCAAGTTTAAAACAAAATACTTTAAAACAAGTTTTTGGCTTTAGTGGCAATAAAAATTTCAACCAAAACTCCCAGATACCACTTTGTAACACCTTAGAAATTTCTTTCCTTTTAAATACCTATTTTGCTCTTTTTAAAATACGAAATCAGAAAATCTAAGACATTACTGCCACCGTGATAACGACTAAGGCCCTATTCTTTTGAGCTGCTCTGCTTAAATCTGCTCTGCTCTCCTTAAATCTACTCTGCTCTACTTTGCCCAGCTCTGTTCTGCCTTACCTTGCCTTGCTCTACTCTACCCTTCTCTACTCTACTTAAAATAATAATTAATAATAATAATAATAATAATTAATATTTAATAAAACTAATAATAATAATTAATATTTAATAACAACAATAATAATTAATATTTTATACTAATAATAATAAATATAAAATATTAATTGATAATAATAACTAATATGTAATGATGATAATCAATATTTTATATTATTTAACTCATTTTTTTATATTATGAAAAAAGTAAAAAATCAAAAAAAAAATCAATTAATAATAATAATAATAATAATAACAACAACAACAACAACAACAATAATAAAAATAGTAATATTAATAATAATAATAATAATAATAATAATAATAATAATAATAATAATAATAATAATAACTGATTTGGGTATTTTTACCAAGCCACGTGGACAAACCAGAGCGTAACACGTGTCACCCTAGGGAGATCCCAAAGTGGACCTATTAGGGCTAGACACGTGGCAAGAAGATACTCCATATGGAGTAGGTGGCCTTCAGGCCCAATCCCCTAGAGTGCCCTAAAATGGCGCAGCCAGTTAGTCCTAGGTTTTCGTAACCTAGGATAGGGGCACGAATCCCAACGACCCTATAAATAGGGAGATTTACCTCACCTTGAAAACAACGTAATTCAATGATTACAACATAATCAATTCTCTTGGAAACAGAGAAAACACCTGATCTTAGAATCCGAGAAGATCTCACTTTACTTTCCGTACCTTTTAACATTCTCGTTACATGTTCTAACTTGATCGTCAGAGGCGGAACTCCATCGAACCGGAGTCTCCGTTGTTTTGCAGGTACAGGCGCCCGAAATCCAGACTTAGTGACGTAACTCTCCCGAGGGACACTAAAAACCCAAAAACATTTGGCGCCGTCTGTGGGGAGAGTACCTCTAAGATGGCTTCACAACAGTCTGTACCACCTCCTAATGAGAAACGGCCTACTGCCGAAGTTGAGGTCTTTTCGGACCATGACAGTGATGACGATTTTTAAGTCGAAACGTGTGTGGCCGCTGATGGGTCACTCAGAACCAGATGCAATCGTCCCAAGGAAAGAAGGGAACGAGGCGATGATCAATCTGGTCCAAGCAAGTCATCCGAACAGCCGTCTGGACAACACCAGGCGGCAGAAGGCACAGCCCCAATCACTCGAGAGGAACTCATGAAATTCATGACAAGTTTCAAGGGGGAGATAAAGGACCTGATCAACAAGAGGACGGCTGGCTCCAACAGGAGTTAGAAGGCCAAGAAACCTTCTCCCTCTAAGAAGAACAAACCAGTCATGGACCGAGAACCTACTTCGCATCCTAAATTAAAGGAGAGGAGGCGGCTCTTGATCGATCTTACCCAGATTTGATTCCCTGAGACAAGGAAGAGGAAGGCCATCCGGCATGTCCAGCCGGATGGCTCAAAGAGGACATACTCTGATGCCCGGTTCCTAATCGAGAAGAAGAAAAACCAACAGCTGTCTTAGTCGTCTTCAACGTCGATCTACCCAGACAACTTCTAGAATACCTCAATGAGGTATTCTCAATCTATACGAGAGAGTCAGTTAGGCGGACCGTCCGTGCACACTGGCCCTCAGATGATCCATTCAGTCCCGTATGTGCCTCAGCAGCCATACATGCCGTATGGAAAACCTTACATGCAACCGGCCCTCTTTGGGGGTCTGGCGGCACAAAACGTCCAACCTTTGGACTAACAGCTCCGTCTGCTAAAACTTAGGGAGCAACCTTCTGCGTTCTCCAAGGAAATAACCGAGGCCTTACAATCGACCGAGGTTAAGAATGTCATGGTGGGTACTTATGATGGTACCACCAACTCTGAAGACCACCTCATGGCCTACACCAACCTCATGTACTTGCAGGGGTTGGATGACGCCACCTGGTGCCGATGCTTCCCGGCTAGATTGAAGGGCATTGCCTAACAATGGTTCGTCAACTTGCCAGCTGGCTGCATCAATAGCTTTAAGGCGCTTGCACTCTTGTTTGCTTTGAACTTCTCTACAAATAACCCTGCTAAGAAAACAAGTCTTAACTTGGGTGCAGTGTAGTAGGGGGGATAGTGAAAGGCTACGGTCATACGTCAGGCAGTTCAATCTGGTGAGAATCTAGATTCAAGGGTTGTCTGATGATGTGGCTTATACAGACTTCTTCAAGGGTCTGAAGGACGGGTCGACTTTTAAGTTCGTCCTCGTTAGAAAGACAGTTGCCACCCTCCAGGAAGCGCTGATGAAGGCGCAAGCCTATATACAGGCGACCGAGCTTTGCTCCATCAGAAAGAAGTCAGACTCTAAGAAGTCTGACAAAAAAGAGAGTCGGCAAGTTCAGCCGACTAAGAAAGCTGAAGAGAGATCTGGGCGGCTGACGACTCTAGTCAGCCGTCCTAGAAGAAAAAGAAAGAGTTTAAACCGTACGTCCCAAAGTACGAGTTTAACAAAGACTGCTACTCCATCCTCATGGAGATTAAAGACCGGGTGACCATAGAGAAGTCGGCTACTATAAAAGGTTCCGTTAAAAACTGGAACATAAACAAGTACTGCCATTTCCATGAGGATATTGGTCACAACACCAAAGACTGCAATAGTCTCAAGTAATTGTTGGACCATCTGACTGATAAAGGGGTGCTGAAGTCTTATATTCTGAAGTCTAAGATGAACCTGAAGACTAACCCTGGGCAGTCGTCCAAAAAGGATGCCTAACCTGCTAGTAGTTCGGACACTAATCAAGAGCCGATCTACACAATAGCAGGCGGCTTTGCTGGAGGGGGTCCAACCATGAAGGGCACAAAGTACCATGTCAGACGACTGGACATTAGTTCAGTTGATAAGGGGCCAGGCGTCTACTGACACCTTTCCTGAGGTCATCTTCAATGAAAAAGACAGGGGCAAGGTCCGGCGACTACATGATGACCCTATTGTCATTGAGTGCAAAGTGGCCAACAAGTAGGTCGGCTGGATCCTCCTTGACACCGGAAGTTTGTCTGACCTTATCAGTCATAAGTGCTTGTCAAAATTGAAGTACAAGCCAGGCAGCATGCACAAGGTGTCTCACCCCTTGGTTAGTTTTGGGGGTAGAGTTGTGCACCCGGTAGGGCGGATTGACCTACCCATCCAACTGGGGGAGAAAGGAGAAGGACGTCGCATTGTTGTCCGGTTCTTGGTCGTGGAAGAGCTGACCGCCTATAATTTGATAATGGGCCGTCCAACTCTAAACGAATCCAAGGCTGTCATTATTCCATCCCTCATGCTGTTGAAATTTGAGAAGGATGATAGGTCTGTAGGCTCCCTCAACGAGGATCAGAAGACGGCTAGAGAGCGCTATCTCTCAGACGTCAAGCCCACAGTGGCCGCAGCCGGCCAGAGTGAAAAGCCAATAGACCTTGATGATGTTAAGGAAGTCGGGCCTGCTCCAATAGCAGCCAGCAAGAAGAGAAAGGTTGACCATTTGGTGGCCATGAAAAAAGAGAAGCAATAGCAATCATTGACTAGAGAACGGTCAGACGAACTCCATCCCCGGCCGGTTGGTGAACACATTGATATTGCTTTGGACGACACACGTCCGGATCGTACTGTTAAGGTGGAGACGGTTGCTCTTGCAAAATTGGGTGCAGACTTGCACAATTCGTTAAAGGAGTTCAAACACATCTTTGCCTTTGAAGTGGAAGAGATGACAGGCATCAGCCTAGATCTAGCTGTCCACAAGCTCGTTGTGGATCCCAAAAAGAAGCCGGTTAGGCAAAAGAAAAGAAACCACGGCGAGGAGAGAAGCCAGGCGGCAGCTGCTGAAGAAAAAATGTTGTTAGACGCCGGGTTCATTTGGCAATGTTACTTCCCAGATTGAGTTGCAAATGTTGTGCTTGTAAAGAAGCCGAATGGTACCTGGTGCATGTGTGTTGATTACACTGACTTAAACAAGGCATGTTCAAAGGATAGTTATCCCCTTCCAAAGATCGACAGTCTGGTCGAATCTATAGCCGGACATGCTTTGCTGTGCTTTATGGACGCCTATTCAGGCTTTCACCAGATACCCTTGTGGAAAAAGGATCAAGAGAAGATGGCATTCGTCACTGATCAAGGGTTATTTTGCTATACTATGATGTCGTTTGGCTTGAAAAATGCGCCTGCCTAATGAGTGACATTTATGTCACTCTTAGGGGTAGCATTTAGGTCTTTTTCCTCTTATTTTTCTTAGTTTTTTCCACCTCATTTATCCTCTTATGGCTTCTTTATGTATTGATGAAAAGTAATGCTTATTTGCGCTTATTTTGATAATCTTTATGCATTATTTTATCATCTGCATGCTCTCGTGAACTTTGGTATCTTCTACAGGTTCCATGACGGTCCTATGCACGGTGGGAGGCCCCTTGGCCAAGTATGGAAGCCATGGACGAAGGCAAGAGGAGAAAAAGGGAAGGAGAGGAAGCAAGAAAAGGAAGTGCAAGAGGAGGTGTGGCCGAACCTCTGAAAGGTCCGGTCGAACCTAGGTGTGGTCAAACTTTTGAAAAGTTTGACCGAACCTCCTGGGTGCAGTGAAGGCAGTGTCAAATCAGTTTTCAGCAATTTTGTAGGAGAGGTCGAACCTCAAAAGTTCGACCAAACAAGGATCAGGGAGGTTCGACCGAACCTACACAAAGTTCAACCGAACCTACCTTGAGTCCGACCGAACCTACCCAGAGTTCGGTCGGACCTTTTCCCGATCTCAGCCAATTTTGTACGGACTATTTAAGGTCCTTTTGAGATCGTTTTTCGAGGAGAGAGAAGAAAAACAGTAGAATAGTTTTCAGCAAAAAAGATACTCTCTCTTAGTTAGCAACTTCATTAAATTAGTTGATTTAGTTTTAGAAACTCTCAAATCTAATCATTGTAGAAGCAAATTTCAAGATTTATCTCAAGAATTTCAGCAATTATCCAACATTTTTGAAGCTTCAGTAGTAACTTCTTTCATTTGTCCTTCATTATTTTCTGATTTTTTTTTTTGTTTTGTAAGCCACTTGATTTTCTCTCAATCTTGATATATTGTTGTTGCATTTTAGCTTTGTCCATAGATAATCACTTGTTTTTCCAAATCTTAGAATCGCTTATAATCCAAACTTGGAATTTGCATGTACTCACAATGAATTGTGAGTAGTCCTCTTGGCTAGGGGTTGGGTGAAACTCAACCTATTGGTGATTATGTGAGTTTGGGAGTGATTTTGATGATGGATTGCGACTAAACTTGATTATATGGGATTGCTTGTTAGTTCTTCATGATAAGAGTAATTAACCTAGATTATTGAACTTGATGGCATGAAATGTTTGGTTCGACATGGAAATGTGAGTTGAATGTTTCATTACCTATTGCAATATGATTATGTATCTTTTGTTGCTAAGTTAATGAGGGATCTAAGCTTAGTAATCTGAGTTGTTTTCATATCGTTTGATGTTGATCTTACATGTGGTCTTTGCTATTCCATTACCCTCATTCCTCCCTATTTGCCTAATTGCTATTGGTTGAGTGAATCCCATTCCCCTAGTGTTTTAATCCCTTGAATTCAACCTTTAGTTGTAGTTTGTTAGTTAATCACCACTTATACCTTGATTTCAATTTAGCTTGAGCATTAAGATTATTTAGCATTTGATTCCCGTTCTCCGTGGACCGAACCTTTGCTTGCCATTGTACTTGTTTGAGTGAGGTGTTTGTTATAAATGTGTTGAATGAGCCTAAATTGTGCGACCGATTTAGCGCCCGTCAAAATGGTGCCGTTGCCGGGGAGCGGTGTTGTTGATTGCTATTTGATTGCTTGAGTCTAATTCACCTTTATAAAAAACACAAAAAGAGTTGTTTTCCTTTTTGGCTACGCTTGTAGCCTTGCTACTAATTATGTTTGTTGAGTGCGTATGCGTAGGACTCAACATCGTGAGTTGGTGCCTTACGATCCTGAGATTGAGCAAACCCTTAGAAGAAGAAGGAGATCTCGTTCGCGGTCCTCCACTTCCCCAAGAAGAGAATCCAACCCGGAACCACAAAGAAATCCAATGGGTGACAACCCACCACCACCACCTCCAAGACCTTTGAAGGAGATGGGAACTCCAGGAGCTTATAGAGCTTCAAGTGGGATCGCTCCCCCAAACACCCCGGCCAATGACTTCAAGATTAGGCCCGCAATGATAAATTTGATTGAGAGGAGACAATTTAGTGGAGCAAAACACGAGAGCCCTCTTGCACATTTGAACGAGTTTGAGAAATATTGCAACACGATCAAGGTGAATGGGGTCACTCAAGAGTTTGTGAGACTAAAACTATTTCCTTTCTCCTTAATAGGAAGGGCTCTCGAATGGCTTGAGAAGGAGGTGAGACCCAATTCTTTGAGGACTTGGGATGAGGTCACCACGGCTTTCTTAGGGAGATTCTACTCTCAAAAGAAGACGACCGAGGCAAGAGCTCTAATTCAAGGCTTTCGGCAAAGGGGTAGTGAGACTATCTATGAAGCTTGGGAGAGGTACAAGGAGTACCAAAGAGAGTGCCCTCACCATGGAATCCCAACATACCAAGTTTTAAAAATCTTCTATGGAGGCTTGAGTTCTCAAGGCAAAACAAGCTTGGATGCGGGAGCCGGTGGGCCAATCATGAATAAAACCGAAGATCAAGTGATTGAGATCATTAAAGATGTGGTAAGGCACCACATGGATTGGCAAGAAAATGAAAGAGAATCCGCAAGCAAGAGTGGGGGGGCGGCTTATTCGGTAGATCACCTCAATGCTATAAAAAACTTGACATCCCAAATTACAAATCTTGGAAAGGAGATGACATCGATCAAAGCTAAGCTTGAGTCCTCCACTTCGCGCCGAGACTTTTCCTCCCAATCTAAGGGGAGAGGTATGAGTTCTAACCCTTCTACTTCTACATCTAATAACATGCCCAGTGGATGCTTATTTTGTGATAATTGTGGGTCTTATGACCATGATACATCTTCTTGTAATTTTGATTCCCAATCCCAACCCCTTAATGATGATGGTAATGAGTATGAAAATGAACATGTCAATGCCTTGTCTTATGATAATAGACCTAGGAATGACAACCAACGATACTTACCACCCAATCAAAGAGGGCAAGGGAATAATTTCAATCAAAGAGGAAATGATTATGATTACCACAACCACAACCAATGGGGTGGTAGAAACCAAAGGGACCAAAATCCCCAAGGTAATTACAACCAACAAAGTGGTTATGGTAACCATAATCATAACAATCAAGGAAACTATGGAAATCAAGGCCAATACCACCAAGGGGGGAGTTCTAATAACCGGAACAATTGGAATAATAATGGTAATAGAGGCTTTAACAACCAAAATGCTAATTCCAATGTGAGAGGTCCTAGAGCACAACAAGACAATTGTTACACTCAACCACCTCCACAAAAGTCTAGCCTAGAAGAGATGATGGAAAGCCAAGCCAAAATGTTCAACACTTTCATGGCCACTAGTGATAAGAAGTTTAATGAAGTAATGACCCATAACAAAATGCTTGAAACACAAATTTCTCAATTGGCCGATGCTTTAAAAGAGGGAGCTAGCACTTCTAAACTTCCACCCCAAGGACTTGACCCCAAGAAACCGGTGAATGCTATATCAACTAGGAGTGGGAAAGTGTTGGAAGAGAGTGTCCCTAAGGAAAACAATGAGAAAGTGAACATGAGTGAGCCTCCCCTTGAGAGTGATTTTGAGCATGAAGAAGAGAAAGCCTCTGAGAATGAAAAAGAAAAAGAGAATGAAAAAGAAAAAGAGAGTGAAAAAGAAACCAAACAATTTCAAAGACTTCCATATCCCCATAAATTTGTGAGAAACAAATTAGATGTGCAATTCGGAAAATTCCTTGAAACACTGAAGCAAATTCACCTTTCAATCCCTTTTACCGATGCTATCAAGCAAATGCCTAACTATGCTAGGTTTTTAAAAGATATTTTGAGTGGAAGGAGAAAGTGTGATGTGGTGGAAACGGTGAATCTCACCGAGAATTGTAGTGCTATTATCATGAATAAGATGCCACCAAAGTTAAAAGATCCCGGTAACTTTTCAATCCCTTGTGCAATATATAAAATGCAAATTGATAATGCCTTGTGTGACCTTGGGGCTAGTGTTAGCCTTATGCCATATTCGGTATATCAAAGACTTGAGATAGGGGAACTTCTACCCACTAACATTACCTTACAATTGGTCGATCGGTCCATTAAATTTCCAAAGGGTAAGGTAGAGGATGTTCCCCTAAGAGTGGGAAAGTTTGTAATTCCGGTGGATTTTGTTGTGTTAGAGATGGATGAAGATGTTAACATTCCAATAATTCTAGGAAGACCTTTTCTTGCTACTTCGGGTGCTTTAATAGATGTTCAAAGTGCTAAAATTTCACTAAAAGTAGGAGATGAGGTGATAGAATTTGATTTGAATGAGAGCATGAAATATCCAAGCTCTAGTCTTGATAATTGCATGATGATTGATACTATTGATTCTATTGTAACTTCTATGCATGAGCACTTGCTCACTACTAACGATGCCCTTGAGAATGTCCTTTTGAACAAGGAAAAGATAGGTGACCAAAGCAAAGAGATGGCATTGTATGAAGAAATGCTTGAAGGAAGTACAGAATCAAGCAATGAGCAAGTGTGCATGGGAATCACAATGCATGATGCATTAGAAGTAGCTACCTCAAGAGAAGGTAAGGGTGTTCCAATGGTAGAGTTGAAACCTCTACCATCACACCTAAGGTATGAGTTTTTGGGCCCCAATTCAACTTTTCCGGTTATTGTGAATTCTTAATTGAACGAGTGTCAAACTCAAATGTTATGTGGTGTTTTGAGAGATCACCAAGGTGCTTTAGGCTATACCATAGATAACCTCAAAGGTATTAGCCCCGCTTTATGTATGCACCACATAACACTTGAGGAGGGTGCTAAGCCTTCCATTGAGAGGCAAAGGAAACTCAATCCTCAAATGGGGGAGGTGGTGAAGAAAGAAATCACTAAACTCCTTGATGCCGACATCATCTTCCCCATTTCGAGTTCTAGATGGGTTTCCCCCGTTCATGTGGTCCCTAAAAAGGGAGGAATGACCGTAGTTGAAAATGAGAATGGTAATCTCATTTCAACTAGAACGGTGACTGGTTGGAGGATGTGCATAGACTATAGACGTCTAAATGCATCCACCAACAAGGATCATTTTCCTCTCCCTTTTATCGACCAAATGCTTGAAAGAATAACCAAGCACAAGTATTATTGCTTTCTTGATGGTTATTCGGGTTTCTTTCAAATCCCTATAAACCCGGATGACCAAGAGAAAACAACTTTTACTTGTCCCTATGGAACTTTTGCATATAGGAGGATGCCCTTCGGGCTTTGCAACGCACCGGCAACCTTCCAAAGACGCATGATGAGTATTTTTGGGGACATGCTTGAAGCCGAAATGGAAGTTTTCATGGATGATTTCTCGGTAGGGGGCCTTTCGTTCGAGGATTGTTTGTCCAACTTGGGCAAGTGCTTGACAAGATGTGAGAAGGTCAATTTGGTTTTGAATTGGGAGAAATGCCACTTTATGGTGGAAGAGGGAATTGTCCTTGGTCATAAGATTTCAAACAAAGGGATTGAGGTTGACAAGGCCAAAGTTGAAGTGATAGAAAAGCTTCTGCCACCAATCAATGTGAGAGGAGTAAGGTCATTTTTGGGGCATGCCGGGTTCTATAGGAGATTCATCAAGGATTTCTCACAAATTGCTAGACCCCTAAATGCTCTTCTTCAAAAAGATGCCATCTTTATTTTTGATGAAGAGTGTCTCCAAGCTTTCAAAAAATTAAAGGAGGCTTTAATCTCAACTCCAATTGTGCAAGGGCCAAGATGGGATTTGCCATTTGAACTTATGTGCGATGCAAGTGATGTTGCGATTGGAGGAGTATTGAGGCAAAGGGTAGAGAAGAGGCTTCACGTGATTTACTACATGTCTAAGACCTTGAATGAAGCTCAACGGAACTACACCACAACGGAGAAAGAGTTTCTTGCCGTGGTTCATGCTTTTGAGAAGTTTTGGAAATACCTCATTGGTTCCAAAACTATTGTCTACACTGATCATGCGGCTATTAGGTACCTTGTGGAAAAGAAAGAGTCCAAGCCTCGTCTTCTTCGTTGGGTGCTATTACTTCAACAATTCGATGTAGAGATTCGGGACAAAAAGGGGGCCGAAAATGTGGTTGCGGATCATCTATCCCGGTTAGAGAACGTGCAAGATAATGACGATGGGGTCCCAATTTGTGATGAGTTAAAAGATGATGTGCTTTACTTGTTGGCCGAGAAATATCTTCTTTGTTTTGCGGATTTGGTGAACTATTTTGCTTGTGGGGAGTTTCCTCCAAATGCTTCAAGGAACCAGAAGAAGAAGTTGAAAAGGGAAGCAAGGCATTACATATGGGATGATCCGATCCTTTTCAAAAGAGGAGTAGATGGTTTACTCCGTAGATGTGTGCCAAATGATGAAGTGAAGAGTGTTTTGAAGATGTGCCACTCCGATCCTTGTGGAGGGCACATGGGTGCCAACAAAACAGCCTTGAAAGTACTACAAAGCGGGTTATGGTGGCCTCATATCTTCAAAGATTCATGGGGTTTTGTGAAAACATGTGACTCTTGCCAAAGAACCGGTAATGTTTCGAAGAGAAATGAAATGCCTCAACAACCGATTCTTGAACTTGAGGTGTTTGATGTGTGGGGCATTGATTTCATGGGACCTTTTCCCTCATCTAATGGAAATCAATACATCCTTGTGGCGGTTGATTATGTTTCTAAATGGGTTGAAGCCATTGCCTCCCCAACTAATGACCACAAGGTAGTGATGAAGATGTTCAAAAAGGTGATATTTCCAAGATTTGGGATCCCTAGAGCAGTGGTTAGCGATAATGGTTCTCATTTTATTCATAACGTGTTTCAAAAGATGCTGAGAAAGAATGGGGTCCATCAACGCTTTGGCACGACTTATCACCCACAAACAAGTGGGCAAGCGGAGGTTTCCAATCGCCAAATCAAGGTAATTCTTGAGAAAATAGTGGTTGGAATAGGAAAGATTGGTCGGACAAGCTAGATGATGCCCTTTGGGCCTATAGAACCGCTTTCAAAACCCCCATCGGCACTACCCCCTACCGGCTTGTATATGGTAAGTCTTGTCACCTTCCAGTTGAACTTGAACACCGTGCTCAATGGGCTATCAAAAAGATCAACTTTGATTTGGCGAGTGCGGGTGAACAAAGGTGGCTAGACTTGCATGAGTTAGAGGAACTACGGATGGATGCTTATGATTGTGCAAGCTTGTACAAAACCCGGTCAAAGGAGTGGCATGACCGGCAAATTGAAAAGAAGACCTTCAATGTTGGAGATAAGGTGTTGCTTTACAATTCAAGGATGAAACTATTTCCCGGAAAACTCATGTCAAGGTGGAGTGGTCCATTCACCGTTAAGGAGGTGTTCCCCCATGGAGCCGTTGAGCTAAATGATTTGGATGGATCGAGGTCATTCAAGGTCAATGGGCATCGCCTCAAGCTTTATTATGAGGATGCTCATGTTGGTTTGATTGAGTCAATGCAATGCAATCTCATCTTTTGAGTGTGTGAAGTACGTCAAGCTAGTGACATTAAAGAAGCGCTTCCGGGAGGCAACCTGAGTTTCTAACCCTCCTCTATTCTATTTGCTTGATGTTTTCTTTTCTTCTTTCACAACTTTGGATTCATGGTTTTGCGTGTATTTGGTTTGTGTTGGTATTCTTATTTGTCTTGCCTTAAAAAGGAATGCATTTTCCATATACCTTAGGCATGATTGTGTTGTATTTTAGTGTGTCTTGAGGAGAAGTTTTGTGCAAATTTTCAGATAGAGGGATTTAGGGGTGTTCGACCAAACTGCAACAAGGTTCGGCCGAACTTTGCAAAAGTTTGACCGAACCACCCAAGAGTTCGGCCGCTCCTCCACTAGAACTCAAAATGGGCTAAAAACTGTCGGATTCTGGAAAATCAAAAAGTTCGACCGAACTTTTCAAAAGTTTGGTCGAACCTATGCTGGTCCGACCGAACCCCCAGAAAGTTCGACCGCTCCTGTTCTGGAAATCAAATTAGGCTGAATTCTGGCAGTTTCTGGAAAATCCAAAAGTTCGACCGAAATTTTCAAAAGTTTGGTCGAACTTATTATGGTCCGACCGAACCTCATAAGGTCCGACCGAACCTTTTTCGAGCTTGCCCAAAATTAATAGGCTTGAGCCGCTGCTTTCTCGCTCTTACTTCATACATTCGGCTCTCTCTCTCCCTTCTCTTCTCCTTCTCACCCTAATACTCCATTTTCACCCCTCCTTCAACCTCAAATCTCCATAAAAATCACTCCAATCTTTTTCCCTCCTCACTTCATTAACATCCACTACTCAATTCCTTCAATCAACTTTCGGCATCCCCTTGCATGCTCACTTCTACTACTCAGAAAGTTTGACTCTCATTCATGTTTGTTATCTCCAAAAGCTCGACTTGGCTATGATTTGTGTTGGATTTGTTGTTTCTCTTTCCCTTGTTTTTGGTTTGTCTTGAACACAATTTTGTAAGAGTTGTGGGGTATGCTCTTTGGAAACCCTCACGAGATCACAACTCGTCCTCATCGGCGACCTTGGGGTTTAAATGGCTTTTTGCTTTTTCTAAAAGCAATTTCGGTTTTTCTTTTGTTCCTTGCATGTTTAAATAACTAATTCTTTCTCCCTTGTTCATTTTCCTTTGCTTTGCTCGAGGGCGAGCAAAGGCTTAGCGTGGGGGAGTTTGATGAGTGACATTTATGTCACTCTTAGGGGTAGCATTTAGGTCT
The DNA here is from genome assembly GCF_001683475.1 of Chenopodium quinoa. NCBI lineage: Eukaryota > Viridiplantae > Streptophyta > Magnoliopsida > Caryophyllales > Amaranthaceae > Chenopodium > Chenopodium quinoa. The sequence goes on from NW_018744367.1 coordinate 5,582,975, forward strand.
TTTTCCTCTTATTTTTCTTAGTTTTTTCCACCTCATTTATCCTCTTATGGCTTCTTTATGTATTGATGAAAAGTAATGCTTATTTGCGCTTATTTTGATAATCTTTATGCATTATTTTATCATCCCCATGCTCTCGTGAACTTTGGTATCTTCTGCAGGTTCCATGACGGTCCTATGCACGATGGGAGGCCCCTTGGCCAAGTATGGAAGCCATGGACAAAGGCAAGAGGAGCAAAAGGGAAGGAGAGGAAGCAAGAAAAGGAAGTGCAAGAGGTGGTGTGGCCGAACCTCTAAAAGGTCCGGTCGAACCTAGGTGTGGTCAAACTTTTGAAAAGTTTGACCGAACCTCCTGGGTACAGTGAAGGCAGTGTCAAACCAGTTTTCAGCAATTTTGCAGGAGAGGTCGAACCTCAAAAGTTCGACCAAACAAGGATCAGGGAGGTTCGACCGAACCTACACAGAGTTCGACCGAACCTACCCTGAGTCCGACCGAACCTACCCAGAGTTCGGTCGGACCTTTTCCCGATCTCAGCCAATTTTGTACAGACTATTTAAGGTCCTTTTGAGATCGTTTTTCGAGGAGAGAGAAGAAAAACAGTAGAATAGTTTTCAGCAAAAAAGATACTCTCTCTTAGTTAGCAACTTCATTAAATTAGTTGATTTAGTTTTAGAAACTCTCAAATCTAATCATTGTAGAAGCAAATTTCAAGATTTATCTCAAGAATTTCAGCAATTATCCAACATTTTTGAAGCTTCAGTAGTAACTTCTTTCATTTGTCCTTCATTATTTTCTGATTTTTTTTTTTTTTTGTTTTGTAAGCCACTTGATTTTCTCTCAATCTTGATATATTGTAGTTGCATGTTAGCTTTGTCCATAGATAATCACTTGTTTTTCCAAATCTTAGAATCGCTTATAATCCAAACTTGGAATTTGCATGTACTCACAATGAATTGTGAGTCGTCCTCTTGGCTAGGGGTTGGGTGAAACTCAACCTATTGGTGATTATGTGAGTTTGGGAGTGATTTTGATGATGGATTGCGACTAAACTTGATTATATGGGATTGCTTGTTAGTTCTTCATGATAGGAGTAATTAACCTAGATTATTGAACTTGATGGCATGAAATGTTTGGTTCGACATGGAAATGTGAGTTGAATGTTTCAATACCTATTGCAATATGATTATGTATCTTTTGTTTCTAAGTTAATGAGGGATCTAAGCTTAGTAATCTGAGTTGTTTTCATATCGTTTGATGTTGATCTTACATGTGGTCTTTGCTATTCCATTACCCTCATTCCTCCCTATTTGTCTAATTGCTATTGGTTGAGTGAATCCCATTCCCCTAGTGTTTTAATCCCTTGAATTCAACCTTTAGTTGTAGTTTGTTAGTTAATCACCACTTATACCTTGATTTCGATTTAGCTTGAGCATTAAGATTATTTAGCATTTGATTCCCGTTCTCCGTGGGCCGAACCTTTGCTTGCCATTGTGCTTGTTTGAGTGAGGTGTTTGTTATAAATGTGTTTGAATGAGCCTAAATTGTGTGACCGATTTAGCGCCCGTCACTGCCACTTTCCAACAACTGATTAATACAGTCTTCATTAATCAAATTAGGAGGAATGTAGAGGCGTACATTGATGACATGATAGTTAAATCTATGCAACACGCGAATCACCTTGCTGACCTCCAAGAAATATTCGCCACACTCAGGCAGTAAAAGGTCATGCTCAACCCCAAGAAGTGTGTCTTTGGTGTTGAGTCTGGGAAGTTTCTCGGATTTTTAATTGATCAAAGGGGAATAGAGGCCAACCCAAATAAGATACAGGCAATCATTAACATGAAGTCACCCTGCTCTGTCAAAGAAGTTCGGAAGCTAACATGTTGTGTGGCAGCATTGAGGAGATTCCTCAGTGCCTCTATTTTTCCCAAGCTATCAAAAAGAAGACTAGGTTTGAATGGAGGATGATGCGGAGGCGGCCTTTCAGAAACTGAAAGAACACTTGCACTCTTTGCCGAGGCTTGTTATCCCTCTGCCAAATGAGGCGCTTTACATGTACTTAGCCGTCTCAGATCATGCTCTCAGTGTTGTTCTCCTTCCTACGAGAGACGGCATCCAGCTCCTGGTCTATTTCATCAGCCATGTTCTTCGAAATGTTGAACTACGATACCCAATGGTTGAAAATTTTGGCCTGGCTCTTTTCATGGCAGTCAAGAAGTTGAAACCTTACTTCTTGGCACATCCGGTTGTGGTCTACACAGACCAACCCCTCAAGCGGCCAATGACAACCTTAGAGTCATCCGGTAGGATGCTCAAATGGGCTATTGAAATGCAAAGTCTTGAAATCTCTTTCGAACCAAGAAAGGCAGTGAAGGATCAAGCGTTTCCCAACTTCATTGTCAAAATGACAAGGTCGGCTGAGCCGGAGAATCTTGACCAGGTTTGGAAAGTTTATGTAGATGGGAGCTCTACTATGAACGGTTGTGGTGCAGGAATTATATGTCAGTCTCCAGAAGGGGACAAGTACGAATATGCACTACGATTCAAGTTTCAAGCCTCAAATAATTAACGAGCCAGAATTTAAAGCCCTACTAGCCGGTATCCGCGCGTGCAAGGCGGTAGGGGCAAGAAAAATTGAAACCTGCTCTGATTTCTAATTGGTTGTTAACTAGTACCATGGTGACTATGAGGCCACCCATCTGGCCATGTTAAAAAATTTGCAGGCGGTTAAAACTAAAGCTGGAACACTTGATGAACTTAATCTAAGTCAGGTGCCAAGGTCAGAGAACAGTCAGGTGGATGCTCTTTCTAAGCTGGCCTCATCCACCTCCTGTGATACACCTCGGTTGGTCTTTTGGGAGGTAATGGAAAAGCGAAGTATTGAAGATGATCCCATTGGAATACTAGACTAGAGTTCAACCTAGATGGATGGCATCCGGGCCTACCTGCTAGACGGCACTTTGCCGGATACATATCTAGAAATGGCTGCAACGAAAAGACGTGCAGCCACATTTGAGATTCATAATGGAGAGCTTTTCAAGAAGGGTTTTCTACAATCTCTTTTGAAAGGCATCACCCTTGAAAAGGGGCAAGAAATTCTGGAGGAATTACATTCGGGCTATTGCGCCTCTCACGTAGGCGGCAGGCCACTAGCGGGTAGGGCCAGGCGGCAAGGCTACTTTTGGCCCACTCTTGAGGTGGACGCCCTAAAAATGGTGAAAAAGTGTGATAAGTGTCAAAAAATCGGCAGACTCATACATCGTCCGGCCACATATCTGACGGCCATTCACAGCCCAGTACCATTCGCCAGATGGGGCATGGACATTCTGGGTGCGTATATGCCTACTCCCGGCGGACGGAGGTATATTTTAGTTGCCGTGGACTATTTCACCAAGTGGGTGGAGGTAGAGGCGGTCAAGGGCATTAAGACAAAGGATGTCATTTCCTTTATCTAGAAGAATATCATCACCCGATTTGGGGTACCTATGTCTATGTTTTTGACAATGGCCCTCAGTTTGAGACATCTACCCTCAAGGATTGGTTGGGAGACCAAGGGATCTCTCATTACTTTGCATCAGTTGGCCGTCCCAAGGCAAACGGCTAGGTTGAAGCCTTCAATAAGCTAATCTCAAACGGCATTAAAAAGAAAATTGAAATTAAAGAGCAGGCGGTCTATGGGCAGATGAATTGCCTCATGTCCTCTAGGCCATCAGAACAACAGCAAAAGGGGCAACCGGTGAAACCCCATTTCTCATGGCATACGGCGCAGAAGTCGTCCTTCCCATTGAACACTGTGGGCCGACTCTTCGGGTCATGCTGTATGACGAAGAGGCTAACTGGGAGGCCATGCGGCTAGCATTAGACTCACTCCCAAAGCGGAGGGGCAATACGTCATGAGATTTACCGTCTGAGAATGACGAGAGCCTATAACAAAATAGTGCACAAACAACCCTTGAAGGTAGGGGACTTTGAGTTACGAAAGATGGATGCAACTGGTAGGGCCAATGAGCAAGGAAAGTTGACTCCCAATTGGGAAGGCCCTTATCGGATCTATGAAGAAGTAAGAGGTGGCACCTTTCGCCTGGAAACTCCATACGGCAGGAAGCTAGCCAGAACTTGAAATGTAGATAACTTAAAAAAAGTACTACTTTTGAGACTTTGTAAATTTTTGTAAACGAAAAGCCTAACAAGAAAAAATTGCTTTTTGTTTTCAATTTTGATTATTTATGCTTTATTAGATATGTCTCCCAATGGGAACACTGCTTGTGCAATGTGCAGACGGCTAAATCTAGACCAACCGTCTACTCCAACATGAGTAGACATCCGGCGCGCTCATTTGGGTGAATTCGTCGCAGAGAGCATCTCCCATCCGGGTGGCTATACATTGCTTTATAAACTTAAAAACCAAACTGCCCTACCGACTGTCTGGATTAAGATAAGCTCGCAGCTGTTTGAGTTGAGCAATCTAATGAGACTTAGATAGCTAGAGATTACCACCTGTTCTATAACAACTGGTAGTCGGCTATTAATTCAATTTGATAAAAGAACTCACTTCTGTTCTTACACCATTAAGACGCTTGTTATTTCTCAAGGGAAATACAGACTGATAAAATTGAAAATATAAGCTAAGTCCAAACACTAGTAGAAAATTTGAATTAGGCATTCCCCCCCCCCTTTAGCACTGGTTCTTGAAAACCGGTGCCAAAATTAATGGGCGGGATTGGAAATTTGAGAGTTGGCACCGGATCTAACCTAAACCGGTGCCAAATAGCTTAATTAGCACCGGTTCAAACCGGTGCCATCCTTTATTAAAATAAAAAAAATAAAAAACAGAAGCAGGGAGTGGAGTTGGCACCGGTTTAGAGAGAACCGGTGGCAATTATAGCAATTAGCTCCGGTTAGAACCGATGCCAATTTAAAAAAAAAAAAAAAACCCGGGTGTTTAATTATGCTCTTGCTTCTAACGTCTTCGCCTCTGGTTTTTGCTGCTTCCCTCTTCTCTTCTGTTTTCGCTGCTTCCCTCTTCTCTTCTCTTTGCATTGCTTCCCTCTTCTCTTCCCTTTGCATTGCTTCCTCTCCATTGAATTCTGGTTTAGATCTTCCATTGGAGCAATTACCGCCGCACGCACCACCTTCATCTCTCCTCCATTGAAGCATCTTCGAGGTAAGTATACCTAGGTTTCAATTTCTCCATTGAATTCCTTCCCATTCATGGGTTTTTTGAGGATTTGCGATTCATTTTAGTAATTTTAAGTTTCTTGTAATATAGGGTTTGTCAACTAAACGCGCAAGGCCCCCCTCCAAAACGACCCTCCACATATATACTTAGCTTGTATATGGTTATGAAATGTAAGTTCTTGTTTTGATTTTTTAGCTATGTTACTTAATATGTATGTGAGTATGTTGCTTGAACAGAACAAATTATGTTAATGTTGTATACATGTGACATTTATATTATATATATGCATGCTGGTTGGGGGGGTTTGGGGCTGCTGCTTGCTTGTTGTTGGGGGCTTCTAGGGCTGCTGGTGGTGTTGTTGTATGTGTGGCTGCTGGTGGTGGTGGTGTTGTATGTGTGGCTGCTGCTGTGAGTTGCTATAGTGATTTGAGGTGATGTTTGGATGCAAAGGGTGTAGATGGCCTTGGGTGTTGGGTGTTTGGCGTGGTCGGTGATTAGGAGTAGTATGGCTGCAATGGAGCTGAGGGAATGCGGGCTGGATGTGTAGTGTTTTGGTGTAGGTGTTTGAGTGAGGTAGTAGGGGAGCAAAATGAATAAATGAAACTTAGCCACTTGTCTCTCGAATTATAAAATTGTAATTACTAAAATGAATAAATAAAACTTAACCACCAGGGTTAAGTAGTAATAGGTCATATAAAATTGCAAAAATGCGAACCAAACATGTATAAATACATTGTGGCGATAAATTTGATATATAAGCGATATATAGGGTTAAGTAGTGTTATACCTTTTGTGGTTGTTGTGGTTTGTTGCCCCATTTTCTCTCTCATTCCTTAATCATATGCCCCTATCTTTTCTTATTACCCATTTCTCATACTTACTAACTTTTGTTTATTCTTTTTTTTTTCTTTTTTGCGTTTTTATAGATTCATATGTGATTGAAGTTCAATACCAGCTTGAAGACTACATATTTAGCTCAAGTAGGAAGTTAGAAAGATTACATCCATTGTATTGGTATGAATTATAAACTTCTCTAATAAGCTATGTATATTTCTTTCTCTTTATTGTTTGAATAAAAGTTTTTTCATGACAAACTAAATACAACAATAAATGTGTGAAATGCTTGCATCATTATATGCCTAGATACCCGTTTAAGGCTTTCTCATTAGGAGAAAGTCTTGAATAGTCCCCGGTTGGGACTGTTCTTGAACGTTTACTCTCACTTAGGTGGTGAATGTATAGCTTTTTTTCGATTTTAAGGAACATCTTGGCTTACCATTTCCTCGATCACCATGTTCTCTGGGTACATATGTGGGTAAGTTATTACCTACATCGTGTACTTGGAGAACTGCGGGGAAATGCTGCCGGATTTTCCTTAAAATTGGAAAGTCGACATACATTCACTAGTGAGAGTAAACGTTCAAGGATGGGTTGGGTTGGAGTGATAAGGGCCCTTTGGGAGCATATATGCATTTTTGTATCTATATGAATGTTATAAGCATGTTGTGTGTTTGAATTTGATTTACATATATAATAGATGGTAGCAATTATACATGATTCGTAATATGTTGCCATGTTTAGAGACAATTTACTTAATGGAGAAGGATCGTGGTTGGATGTATGGTAGACATGATATATTGGAATTCTTTAATGGGGTTCAAGAGTTTTGCGAGTGGACTTCATCTTATCAGCGCAGAATGGGTTTCGATTGCCTCTGTTGTCCTTATGTTGATTGTAATAATGTGAAGGTGGTCAATAGTGTTGATATCATTAGAGATCATGTAGTTTGTCGTGGGTTTAGGGTTAAATTCCATGTGTGGATTTGGCACGGTGAAGAAGGAGAGTACAGTGGGGATGTTATTGGGAATGATGTGCATGATGATAGAAGTAATGACATTCGTGTGGACGAGGAATACAAGAATGATGAACATATTGTTGATATTGGTGCTAAGGATGGATTTGAGGATGATCATGTGGATGAGGTCGAGGATGAAGGGGTGGATGAGATGATGCGTGGTTTTGAAGGTGACGTGTTTGAGTCATTATCGGAGGCTTCTAAAAAGCCTTTGTATCCTGGGTGCAAAAAATACTCTAAACTATCAGTCGTGCTAACACTTTTTAACATTAAGTCGAAGCATGGGTGGACGGACAGCAGTTTTACTTCTTTGTTGAGCGCATTAAGTGAGATGTTTCCCGACGGGAATGAAATTCCTAAGTCTTACTATTACGCAAATAAGCTCATGTGTCTATTTGGTTTGGAGTATAAGAAGATACATGCATGTCCTAATGATTGTATTCTTTATCGAAATGAATATGAAAAATTGGAGGAGTGTCCACGATGTAAGAAGTCGCGCTACAAGCGCATGAGTTGCAATGCTGGTACGAAGGGACCGCCTACTAAGGTGTTGTGGTATCTTCCCATTAATCCAAGGTTTAAGCGTCTATTCTCAACACCAACATAAGCTAAAAACTTGAGGTGGCATACAGAGGGAAGAAAGAAAAATAAAATGCTGAAGCATCTAGCCGACTCCCTGCAATTGAAGAACCTTGATATCAAGTTTGGAGAATTTGGTGATGAATTTAGAAATTTAAGGCTTGGTTTGTGCACGGACGGGATGAATCCATTTGGCACTCTTAGTTCCCAGCATAGCACATGGCCGGTACTGTTAGTGATCTAAAATTTGCCTCCTTGGTTGTGCATGAAACGGAAATACGTAATGCTTTCTCTATTGATATCGGGGCAAAGGAAACCTGGAAACGACATAGATGTTTATCTTGCGCCCCTTGTTGATGATTTGAGAAAGATGTGGGATGAAGGGGTTTCTATTTTTTATGCTCATAAGAATGAGATGTTCACATTGCGTGCAGCTCTTATGTGGACCGTTAATGATTTTCCTACGTATGGCAACTTGTCTGGGTATAAGAACAAAGGGACAAAAGCATGCCCCATTTGTATTGATGATACGCCAAGCAGACGCCTTGATCATTCTCACAAAGAGGTGTACTTGCGAACCCGAAGGTTGCTCAGGCGCGATCACCCGTACCGTAGGCAAAAAAAGGCTTTCGATGGGACGGCGGAAGAGGGGACTGCTCCTAGGCCGTTGACTGGTGAGGAGGTTTACGCTCGAGTAAAGGGTGTACGAACAGTCTTTGGGAAATTTGAAAAAGCGATGGAGTCAACTGCTCTCTTTAAAAAAGAATCAATATTTTAGTTGCTCCCGTACTGGAAAGAACATGACATTAGGCACTGTCTTGATGTAATGCATATAGAGAAGAATGTGTTGATGCTCTTGTGGGAACGCTGATGAATAAAGCAAGACAAAGGACGGAAAGGGTGCACGGGACGACTTGAAAAAGATGGGGTGCGTCAAGAATTGTGGGTTCAGCAAAGGGTTAGTAAGGGAAAGGAACAGGACAATGAAAATGAAATGAGTTCGAAAAAAGGAAAGGGGAAGAGCAAGGGAAAGGGAAAGGCCACGGATGCGTCGAAGAAGAAAAATGAGGGGAAAAGCCAAGATGGGCAAGGCCTATTTACCTCCGGCTTGCTACACATTGTTAAGGGTAGAAAAACGGATGTTTTGTACATGTCTGTATGACATTAAGGTTCCATCAGGGTACACATCTAACATGAAAAGATTTGTATCCTTAAATGTAGAATTAAAGCTGACAAGTATGAAATCCCATGATTGTCATGCTCTGATGCAAGTTTTCCTACCAATTGCAATACGTGGTATTTTACCAAAGCACGTGAGGGAAGCTATTACAAGCCTCTGTTCGTTTTTCAATACAATATGCAGCAAAGTGCTTGATCCTTGTACACTTGATGTTTTGCAGGCGGATGTGGTTGTGACTTTGTGCAAATTTGAGATGTACTTCCCACCCTCGTTTTTCGACATAATGGTGCATTTGATTCTTCATTTGGTGCGTGAGATTAAGTTGGGCGGTCCAGTGTTCATGCGATGGTGCTATCCTTTTGAAAGACATATGGGTACATTGCAAGATAAAGTCAGGAATCGGGCTCACCCGGAAGAAAGTATGATTCAAGGGACCGTGGCTGAGGAGGTCGGTAATTTTGTGGCCGACTATATAGCCGTTGCTAAACCTATTGGGATTCCTACATCTCGACACGAAGGGAGACTTGATGGTCATGGCACAATCGGGTCGAAACGAATGTCACCTGATCGAGATAAGTTCTTACAAGCGCACCTATATGTGTTGCACCATGTTGCAGATGTTCACCCATATTTAGACGAGCACATGGGTAGTTTGCATGATGAATTTCCATCGAAAGGTGAACGGGCACTGATGCAGTTGCATAATAAGAAGTTTGTGAGCTGGTTTCGTGATCGAGTGATGGGTGGAAAGTATGAGAGTGTCACAGATACAGTAAGGTGGCTTGCTTATGGTCCTAGGGATGACATTTGCTCATTTGAGGGATATAACATAAATGGGTACACATTTTGGACTGAGCGTCAGGATTTGAAATCATCCTCGACCCAAAACAGTGGTGTAATGCTTCTGTCATCGTCAAGGGAGTTTGCAAGTGCTAAGGATAAATTACCTGTTGATGCAGAGTTGTCATACTACGGTCGAATTCAAGAAATATGGGAGCTTGATTATTGTGACTTCACGATTGCTCTTTTCCGGTGTAAGTGGGTTTATAATATCAGGTGTAACGTCAAACATGATGACTTTACTCTTGTAGCTCTTGGCCACCTGAATGATAGTGCTGAACCATTCATCCTTGCATCTCAAGCCAAGCAAGTGTTTTACGTAAGTGACCCAGCCGACTCAAAATGGTCTATTGTGCTAGCCGACAAAAGAAGAATCATTGGCATTGGAGATGTCGAAGATGAGGAAGAATATGATGCGTTTGATAACTCGGCACCTTTCATTGTTCCTAGACCTATTGTACCAAATGAGATAGACGACCAAGCCAATTACATGTGATCAGACCACGACGAAGGAATATTAGATTGAGGTACTATTTTTTGTTAGTTTGAAATTCTAAGCGTCGAAATTATTATTAAATCACATTTTTAGGTGAAAATGAATGAAATTGTTAACTTACTTGCCCATTTTTCTTATTTTCTTTTAAATGAATGAAGTAACTTACTTGCCCATTTTCGATGTTGAATTGTATTATAATTGAGAAATTTATATTTGATTATAACTTTACCTTACAAATTTATTTATATTACAACTAATAACTTGTTATGTTTGTAATGACAGGTTTTTAAGTCTCATGGCGGACGATCGGTACATTTTAGGAGTCGAGGATGTAGAGGATGATGATGATGATTCATCTGGGGATGGGGACGAGCTAAATGATGTCAACAAGGAGCAGGATTTGGGTTAGGCAGAAGATCAGGCTCACGATGCTTTGGAGCGTATGTTAGATGAGTTTGAAATTTCAGCTGATCAAGCGCTTCCTATCGAGAATGCAATGTCTGAGTCGTTGGGCGAGGATCAAAGTGGAGGGGGGTGAAGGGACCAGCGCAGAAAAAGCTGAGGGGTCCGACGACAAGTTTCAAGAAACCTGTCGGTCCAATGGTCTTGGAGTATGACAGGGTAGGACAACCTACAGGCAAATGGCATCGTCAGTATGCTGTTCAAGTTGGGATTTGTGCGCGCAAAATCCCCATTACTCTTCGTTTGAGCAACGTACCTATTGGCTTGATAGACACGTTTTGGAATGATACAAGGGTAAGTGATTTGTTTCCACATTTATAAATTCCTTCAATTTATTGTTATTTAATGGGCAAACTAATAATGACTGTTATTTGTGCTTGCAGAGTCTATTTAACATTCCAAATGAGTACGCCAAGCGAAGGGTGTTTGAATCCTTACTTGCGAAGATTCAGAGGCTTCAAGACCACCTTAGTTCATTGGTTTATCACAAAGAAGCTTGTGAGAAAACCAAAGAACAAGAAAGGAGGTGGCATGGATGATGAAGTCATCAATGAAGAGAAACTCCCATGGAAAATATGGCCTAGTGTATCAAAGGAAGATTGGGATGCTTTCGTTCTTCAAAAAAGCAAAAAAGAAGCAATTGTAAGTTCAAGTAACTCTGATGACAATTGTATAATATATTTAATATTTTGGTAGTTTTGAAACTAATATGTCTAATTATGTAGGAAATAAGGGAGCAGAATTCCAAGAATGCATTGTAGAAGCAATACTACCATCGTATGGGGTGTATGACGTTTGATGAATGGAGGGAGACGTGGGTGAGTGAGGAAGTATACCCCACTGCGCTTCTAGGGTCCTCCATAGTGTCCTCTGACTCCACGACCAGTACTTTGGTGAGTCGTGCTGGAGATTTCTTTTGTTCTTTGCATTCTCGTGACAAGAAAACCGAAAAATGGTCCATCAAGGTTCCGGAAACGAAAGAAATGGAAGATAAACTTGTAAGCAACCATGAATTGTGAACTGCATGAATCTTTTGCATATATATCACTTTACATAAACACTAACTTGATGTTGCCTTTTTGTTTTTGCTACAGCTTGAGTACACTAAAGAGCTTGTTGAAGGCAAGCTCGTCCCAATAGTGGAGAAGGACCCTTTCACCTTGGCTTTGGGAAAGCCCTACCATCCAAGACGCGTATTGGGTGCGGGGGGGAGCTTGCTAGGATGGGAGAAGGTGATGGGTCCGGAATATACCAAATTAGGGAGATCCCGGGCAAGTGTGAACTCGCCGGTCAACTTGGATGCCACGGTGGCATCAATTAAGGAACAAGTGCGCAACGAGATGCGAGAAGAGTTCAATGCATGGGCAAAGCAAATGAACTTGCCGAGCTTGCCTTTCTCCTCAACTACACCGGTCGACTCTTCTAGTCACCCACGAAAACAAGGAGAATATGAGATACATGCAAACGAGGAGGTACATAATCAAGTGCTTTCTAATGTATAAGTTTTGACTTTTTGAGTTACGTGGGTTCTAATTAGCCTCGCACTATCAATACACTGTTGTAGGTTAGTAATCCTGCACATGCGTACTTGAGGGAGCTTGAAAATCCAACACCTCATGACCTTCTAATTCTACAGGTGAGTTGTTTAGTTATTTCTTTGGATGGTGATATTGGTTCTTTGATTCTGCTGTGAATTTGTGAAGTTTGTTGTGTTGTTTCTTTATATTGGATGAAGTTTACGGTTTTATGTGCTGTAAATGTTCTTCGTTTCTTCGTTTGTTTCGTGTTTCTTCGTTCCTGTAAAGACCTGTTTCTGTGTTGTTTCTGCGCTATTGTTGTCGTGTTTCTGTGCTGTCATGTTGTTTCTGTCATGCTTTTTATGTGCTCGTTGCCTGCCTGTTTTTGTGCTTGCTGCCTGCTTGCTTTCATGGTTGATCTGATGCTGTCGTCTGCCTGTTGTGCTGCCTGCTGTGATGTTGTAAGTTGTGCTGTGAGCGTGCTGTGTTGCTGTTGTTTTTGTGTTGTGAGCTGTGTCTACTATTTCTGTGGAGCTGTGAGCTATGCTGCCTGCTGTGATGCTGTGAGTTGTGCTATTTCTGTGCTGTGTTGATGTTGTTTCTGTGCTGTGAGCTGTGTCTGCTGCTTCTGTGGAGCTGTGAGCTGTGATGTTGTGAGTTGTGTTGTTTCTATGTTGTGTTGCTGCTGTTTTTGTGTCTGTGAGTTGTGTCTGTCCTGTGAGCTGTGAGTTGTGTCTGTGCTGTGAGCCATGTCTGTGTTGTGAGCTATGTCTTCCTGCTGCCTGCTGTGAGCTGTGTTTGTGTTGTGAGATGTGTTGTGAGCTCACTGCTCCTGTGTATGTGCTGTGTCTGTGTTGTTTCTGTGCTGTGAGTTGTGCTGTGAGCTCACTGCTCCTGTGTCTGTGCTGTGAGCTTGTTCCTACTGTTTATATGTTGCCTGTGAACTGTGTTGCCTGCTTGTGAGCTGTGCAGCAGCTGTGCAGGCAGCAGGCAGCAGCAGTGCCGGCAGTGCAGCTGTTGTTCTGTTGCTGAGTTGTTCCGCTGTTGCGATTGTTATGTTTTTCATTAGTTGTTTTGCTCTTCCCTTATTTTTTTTTTACTTGTTTCTTACCATTGATATTCCAAATTGGTGCAGGAAGAGACCCGTTGTGAAATTCTTTACCCGGGCGAATCACTTAGTGAAGCTTTGAATGTCGTTGCATAAGGTAGTGCACAACCGGCCGAACAAGGTACGGTCCATTTGCGACCGCTTCGACCTGAGCATTATTCGCTCGGGATCCATTCTGTGGTAACCGGGTTCGAGGACATCCTAATACCTGTGCCCATAGAGGAGGATGAGTTTACTCCACTTTGGGCGGAAAAAGGTAGTTTTGTGCAATGGCCATGTGCTTGGATACGGTTGGTGAACTAAATAACTAAGATTTAAAGTTCACGCTTTACTCTATACCCGATTTTCATCCTAAGAGTTGGATGAAATTCTTTTTTAACCATTTGTGTGATTTGTCTTATTAGCCATCAAGGAAAAGCCAAACTCCAAAGAAGAGGGTGGAGGGGCCAAAAAGCATTGATCAACCGATGCCAAAGAAGAGGGTGGAGGGGCCAAAAAGCATTGATCAACCGATGCCAAAGAAGAGGAGTGAACATGGCTCGGTGAGTGGAAAAGCGTCGAACAAGAGCACTTCATGAGGTTTAGCTATGCAATTAAGCTACTCCACTAGTTGAAGACACGGTGCTTCAATCGCTCTCTAAGGAGTTAACTTATCTGCACAACCGTGTTTACGTGTTGCCTAGTGACAGCCCCATTCAAGTTCCACTACCTAAGGAAATGTTCCACTACGATGATGATGCAATGGCATGACTATTCAAAGAAGATGTGAAGGAATTTCTAAGTGGTGCAATGCTTAACATTTCCCTCATTCAAATATGCATCAGGTAATTCAAGTAGTACTCAATTTATGTTATTCAGTTTAGTGGTGATTGTCGGTTGGTTTTCGATTAACATTCTATTATCATGCATACAGAGCACTCCAGGAGCACTTATGGGAGCTTGGTTCTCCATGTCAAATTGGGTGGTTATGCCCTGAGCAGATCTCCACTACTAGAATCTTAGGCAACCACGCTGACGTGTTGTACTATGTTGAACGGTGTATCAAGGAATCAGTGCGTGCGGGAGACATGTTTATATTTGCCCTATATTATGAGGAGTACGTCGGATTATGCTTGTCAAATTCATTTGTTTTCCCAGTTTATATGTTGTACTTGCCTAATTATTGATTTGAGTGTCTCATGTGAATGTATGTACGTAGTTATCATTGGACCCTACTGGTGATTTGTATTTCCAGTAACACAATCTTGTTCTTTGATTCTGCTCGGTTACCTCAACCAAGAAAGCGCCTCGTGAAGTCCATACTGCAAAAGTAAATATACATAGCTTCAATTCTTGTTATTGATTATCATAACCTAACTCATATATATTAATTATACTAATCAAATTTGAACTTACTTTTCTATGTAGTGTTATGAAGAAGATAAATTCTCAAGCTCCTCGAGGTCCTACATGGAAATCACCGATGGTAATTGATTAAGGGATTTTTCCCTCCATTAACCATCTGACAAGTGGACCAATCAGGTTCCGCCATGTGTCCGCCACATGGGCCAATAGGAGCCTGCCACGTGTCAGGCATTGATCTGTCCACCATGGACCAGTTACGACACAACACGTGTCTTTCCCTATGCCAACTAGGCAAAAAGGCCACCTAGGCCCAATCCTTGGAAAAAGCCCAGTCAACCCTAGGTTTAACCTAAACCTAGCATTTGGCACGCATCCCAAGGCATATAAATATGATCATTAATCCTCATTAAAGGGGATTATGTTCATTAATTACTCTCACCTAGAGAAAACACTCTACCTTTTCCCGCATTAATTACTCCTTAAACAAGTACTAACTTGACCGTTGGAGGCGGAGCTCCTACCACCCGGAGTCTCCGTTGTTTTGCAGGTACAGGCGCACGGTTCCAGTCTCGGAGTTGTAACTCTCCCGCAGGACATCAGAAAACCCCGAAACATATTGGCGCCGTCTGTGGGGAGAGTACTTTCGAGATGGCAACAAAGTTTGTACCGAATCCAGAAGAGAGGCATCTAGAGGACGACCCTCAAGTATACTCAGACCATGATACTGAGAATGAGGTTGAGGTTGAAACACACACGACCTCAGACGGTACCCTAAGGGCCCGACGCACCCGTCACACCGAAAGGAAAGAACGGGTAGATCACATTACAAGAAACGAACTCATGACCTTCATGAGGGGGTTCAAGGGGGAGATCCAAGAGTTGATCAATAAAAAGACGCCTGCTCTCTCTAAGGAGCAGTCGGCCAGAAAGCCTTCTCATTGAGGAAGAAGGAAACCTATTCAAGGTCGAGAGGCGACCCCCCACCCTAACTCTAGGAAGTGGGAGCCGCCTGTGATCGACTTAACAAGATATCGTTTTCCCTCACCAGGAAAGAGGAAACCCATTCGTCATATACAGGCGGATGGGTCAAAGAAAACATACTCAGATGCTCGGCTACTGCTAGAGCAGAAGAAGAATGACCGACTGTCAGAGTCGGCCTCCACTTCATACTTCCAAGATAGTCTGCACAATACCTCTATGAGGTATACTCAATCAAATCATGAGAGTCAGACAGGCTGTACCTCCCGTCGGTCTGGATTTCATAAAGAGCAGGCGGTACCAAACATGCCATACGTACCGCAGCAGCAATACTTCTTGCAGCCTCCTCTGTTTGGAGGACATGCGGCAAAAAGTGTCCAACCTTTGGATTGGCAACTACGGTTGCTAAGACTTGGAGAACAGCCGTCCGCTTTCTCCAAGGAAATTACAGAGGCCGCCTAGCTGGCCAAAGTTAAGAATGTACTAATAGGCGCCTATGACGGCACTACTAACCCCGAAGACCATTTGATGGCGTTCACCAACCTAATGTACCTTCAAGGGTTGGATGATCCCACTTGGTGCAAGTGTTTTCCAGCGACTCTCAAGGGAATCGCGCAGCAATGGTTCGGCAACCTGCCGACTGGTTGCGTGAA
The DNA here is from genome assembly GCF_001683475.1 of Chenopodium quinoa. Taxonomy (NCBI): domain Eukaryota; kingdom Viridiplantae; phylum Streptophyta; class Magnoliopsida; order Caryophyllales; family Amaranthaceae; genus Chenopodium; species Chenopodium quinoa. Next base: position 5,599,164 of record NW_018744367.1, read on the forward strand.
TAATTTCAGGACTCTTGCCTACTTGTTCACCTCTAATTTTGCTATGAATATCCCTGCAAAGAAGACGACCCTTGATTTAGGGACAATTCAACGGGGTGAAAAGGAGGGGCTCCGTTCATACATTAAGAGGTTCAACCTGATGAGGATCCAAATTCAAGGGCTGCCGGATGAGGTCGCCTACACTGATTTTTTCAGAGGTCTCAAGGATGGGTCGACCTTCAAGTTTAACTTAGTTCAAAAGAGGGTTGCGACTCTCCAAGAAGCTTTGATTGAAGCAGAAGCCTATACACAGGCGACTGACCTCTGCAATACTGGGAAGCAGTCGGATGGACAGAGGTCCGACAAAAAAGAAAGTCGACCAAAGCAGTCGGCAAACAAAGATGAGGAAAAGAGAAAAGAACTCTGGGCGGCCGATTCCTCTAAACAGCCGGCCCAGAAAAAGAAAAAAGAATTCAAACCATACTCTCCGAAGTATGCGTTCAGCAAGGATAGCCAAGCTATCCTCAAAGAAATCAAGAGCCGGATCTCAATCGAGAAGCCGGCCCCCATGAAGGGTTCTGCAAGTAATCGGAACCAAGACAAATTCTATCATTATCATGAAGACGTTCGTCATGAAACCAACGAATGTATCAACCTCATGCGCTACCTGGACCGCCTGGATGAACAAGGCGACCTTGACTCTTATGTCAAGAAGTCTAAAGGGAACACTTCCTCAAAGAACAAGCAGTCGGCCAAAAAAAATCATCAACAAGCCGATAGTTCTGATACAGATGATGCAGTCGTTTACACTATTGCAGGCGGCTTCTCAAGAGGCGGTCCCACTATCAGGGGTAATAAAGACAATATCAGGCGGTTAGATTTTAATTCCGTTCATCGGGAATGGACCGCTAAAAGTTCATTCCCAGAGATTGTCATCACAGAAGAAGATCTGGGAGGGGTTAACGGGCCTCATGATGACTCCATTGTTATTGAGTGCAAGGTGGCCAACCAAAGAGTTGGCCGAATCCTCATAGATACCGGTAGCTCCTCTGATCTTATCAGCAGCAAGTACCTGGAAAAGCTCAAGTACAATACTAATTGCATACATCCAGTATCCCACCCTCTAGTAGGGTTTGGAGGAGGAGTCGTACACCTAGTAGGGCGAGTGGATTTACCCATCCGCCTGGGTGAAAAAGGGGAGGGTCGTCACATGATTGTCCGATTCTTAGTGGTTGAGGAACTCTCGGCCTACAACATGATCCTGGGACGACCCACCCTGAACAATTCAAAAGCTGTCATTATCCCCTATCTTATGCTGCTCAAAATTGAGAAGGATGATGGAACAGTCGGCTCCCTAAGGGGAGATCAGAAGATGGCTCGAGAGTGTTCCCTCTCGGATATCAAACCCACTGTGGTGGCTGCTGGCCCAAGTGGAGAAAAAACGGACCTTGAAATTATCAAGGAGGATGCGCCTGCGCAGAAAGCAGGCGGCAAGAAAAGAAAGGTTGCCCAATTGGGGGCCGAAAGAAAAGAAAGAAGATAGCAATCACTGACAGAGGAGCGGTCGGATGAATTCCGCCCTCAGCCGGCTGGTGAGCATACGGATCTTGTACTAGACGACTCGCGTCCTGACCGAATAGTCAAGGTTGGGACGACTGCTCTTAAAATTCTGGGTGAAGACTTTCACTAACTTTTGAAGGAATACAAAGACATCTTTGCATTCGAGGTTCATGAAATGCCAGGCATCGGTCCTGACCTGGCGGTACATAAACTGGCTGTGGATCCGAAAAAGAAGCCGGTCAGGCAAAAGAAGCGAAACCATGGCAAAGAGAGGAGTCAGGCGGCAGCCGCCGAAGTTAAAAATCTACTTAATGCAGGGTTCATTCGGCAATGTTACTTCCCAGACTGGGTTGCAAATGTTGTACTTGTCAAGAAGTCGAATGGTACCTGGCGAATGTGTGTGGACTACACAGATTTGAACAAGGCGTGCCCTAAAGATAGCTATCCTCTGCCCAAAATTGACAGTCTGGTCGACTCAACAGCCGGCCATGCTTTAATGAGATTTATGGACGCCTACTCTGGCTTCCATCAGATTCCTTTGTGGAAGAAAGATCAAGAGAAGACGGCCTTCGTCACTGATCAAGGGCTATATTGCTACACGGTCATGCCGTTTGGTTTGAAAAATTCCCCGGCCACCTTCCAAAGAATGATAAATACGGTTTTCTTTGACCAAATTGGGAGGAATGTCGAGGCATACATCGATGATATGATTGTAAAGTCCAAGCTTCAGACAAACCATCTGGCGGACCTCCAAGAAACATTCACCACACTCAGGCGGCACCATGTCATGCTCAATACCAAGAAATGTGTTTTTGGGGTTGAGTCTGGGAAGTTTCTCGGATTCCTCATCAATCAGAGAGGGATAGAGGTGAACCCTGAGAAAGTACAGGCGATCATTGACATGCAGTCGCCTCGCACGGTCTGAGAGGTTCAGAAGTTAACAGGTTGTCTGGCGGCTTTGGGAAGATTTCTCAGTCGGTCAGGCGACAAGTGCCTTTACTTTTTCCAAGCAATAAAGAAGAAGGCAAGGTTTGAATGGGGGCTGGATGCTAAGGCGGCCTTCCAAAAACTAAAAGTTCACTTGCATTCCTTTCCAAGGCTAGTCAATCCCTTGCCCAAAGAAGTACTTTACACGTATCAGGCAGTATCTGACCATGCTCTAAGTGTCGTCCTCCTTCTTGAAACAGACGGCTGCCAGCTCCCGGTCTACTTTGTTAGTCACGTGTTGAAAAATGCCGAGTTGAGGTATCCCTTAGTGGAGAAGTTCGGTCTTGCTCTCTTCATGGCCGTTAAAAAATTAAAGCCCTATTTCTTGGCGCATGCAGTCGTTGTGTATTCAGATCAACCGATCAAGCGGCCACTGACAACCATGGAATCGTCAAGCCGGATGATCAAATGGGCAATAGAAATTCAGAGCCTCGAAATCACATTCGAGCCCAGGAAACAAGTAAAGGGGCAAGATTTTGCTGACTTTATTGTAGAAATGACTCGTCCCTCTGATTCTCAAGTTCCAGACCAAGTCTGGAAGGTCTATGTGGACGGGAGCTCCACCTTAAATGGTTGCGGAGCAGGCGTCATATGTCAGTCGCCAGAAGGCGACAGGTATGAGTATGCTCTACGTTTCAACTTTCAAGCCTCAAACAATGAGGCAGAATATGAAGCTTTGCTAGCCGGAATCCGCATGTGCAAGGCGGCTGGGGCAAGAAAGATAGACGCCTGTTCTGATTCACAATTGATAGTAAGTCAGTATAATGGCGAATACGAAGCAACTCATCCGGCTATGATCAAGTAATTACATGCGGTACGATAAGCAGTCGATTCCCTTGAAGATTTTCATCTGACTCAAGTACCAAGATCTGAAAACAACCAGGCAAATGCTCTTTCAAAGTTAGCATCCTCGGCCTCCTGTGATACTCTAAGAACCGTCTTCTGGGAGGTTATGGAGAGAAGAAGTATTGAGGAAGACCCAATTGGAATTCTAGATCGAAGTTCAACTTGGATGGATCCAATCAGGGCATACTTAACAGAGGGCACCTTGCCGGATGATCATCACCAGGCGACCACACTGAAAAAGCGAGCGTCCAGTTTTGAAATGATAAAGGGAGAACTTCACAAGAGAGGGTACCTCCAACCCTTCTTGAAGTGTGTTACTCCAAAAAAAGGACGAGATGTTTTAGAAGATCTTCACTCTGGATATTACGCTTCCCATGTAGGTGGCAGGTCGCTTGCCCAACGAGCAAGGCGGCATGGTTACTTTTGGCCTACTTTAGAAGCAGATGCAATGGAGATGGTGAAAAAATGTGACAAGTGTCAAAGGTTTGGCAAATTAATTCACCGTCCGGCTACTGATCTCACTGCTATCCATAGTCCACTACCGTTTGCTAAGTGGGGCATGGATATCCTGGGTCCCTATACGCCTGCTACAGGCGGCAGGAAGTACATACTTGTTGCAGTCGACTACTTTACTAAATGGGTAGAGGCAGAGGCTGTCAAGGGAATCAAGACGAAGGATGTGATTTCATTCATCTGGAAAAATATCATCACTCGGTTTAGGGTGCCCATGTCTATGGTTTTTGATAATGGTCCCCAATTTGAGCACCTGTTCTCAAAAACTGGCTGGGAGGCATCTCGCACTGCTTTGCATCAGTCGGCCGTCCTCAAGCAAACGGCCAAGTAGAAGCTTTCAATAAAATCATTTCGGACGGTCTTAAGAAGAAGATTGAACGAGCAGGCGGCCTATGGGCAGATGAACTACCACATGTTCTCTGGGCCAGTAGGATGACTGAAAAAGGGTCGACTAGAGAGACTCCATTCCTCCTAACCTTTGGTACAGAAGCTGTTCTTCCAATTGAACATTATGAGTCAACTCTTCGAATAATGCTGTATGACGAAGAGGCGAACTAGGAGTCCATGCGCCTGGCTTTGGACTCACTTCCAAAAAAAAAGGGGGCAATGCAGCCCTACGCCATGAAATTTACCGCCTGAGAATGACAAGATCATATAACAAAAGAGTACATAGGCGTCCACTCAAAGTAGGGGACTTTGTGCTAAGAAAAATGGAAGAAGTCGGTAGGGCTAATGAGTCAGGGAAACTAACTCCCAACTGGGAAGGACCCTACCGAATTTATGAAGAGGTTCGAGACGGTACCTACCGCCTAGAAACCCCAGATGGTCAACCCTTGCCTCGAACCTGGAATGTAGATAATCTCAAAAAGTATTATTTTTCAATGATGTAAATAGCCGAGTGCTACTAATAAAAGTTTGCTATTTTACTTCATTTATTTTGTACTTGGAGGGGCACGCCTACTAGTAAAACAGTCGGCTACTCTCCATACTTTGTAAATACGCATTCAATAAAGAGCGGCATGCCGCTTGTTCTATATAACCGGCTAATCTCCCATACTTAGTTCACCTAGAACTACCTACGGTCCATGGCCGAAAGGATCAGACCAGGCGCCTAGCCAACTGATCCAACTTTTAAAACTAATCCGATCTATCCCAACATCATAGCAGGCGTTCGGCGGCATCCATTCGGATGAAATTCGTCGCAGAGAGCAGTTCCCTTTTGGGTGGAACATTGTTCTATAAACTAATTACACGGCACCAATACGACTGTCCACTAAGACAACCACATAGCCGTTTTTGAGACAAGGATAACTCTATCACTGATCCATCGAGTGATAGCAATTAACATCCGCGTCGGATAACCGACTGTATCACTTGGGATAAGTACAGTCGGTACCTTTTGAGTAAATACTCAACAAACATTGGCGAATCAAGGGGTCCAGCCGGCCTCCGCCGCCTGGTACCTCTACTACTCAAACAGAAGTGACAGGGACTAAGTAACATCAATGTAAACTTATAGTCACTCCCTAAAACTTGGTTCGAAATCTAAAAGGTTTTTTAATAGACTGCCTGTTTCTTAAACAGGAGCATTCAAACCCCTGTTCTTACTTAGTTATCGCATCTTGAGTAAATAACCAACAAAATTTGGTGAATCAAGGGGACTAGCCGGCCTATGCCGCTTGGTGCCTCTACTACTCAAGCATAAACATGACGGATAAGTAGCCTCCAAGATTACCCATAATCACTCTCACACTTAGCCAGGATTCAAAGGTATGACGAGACCGCCTGCCTAAAGGTGAACCAAAGCTCTCAGACCCCAACCCCGCTAAGATATCCTCTCTTCAAACCAGACATGTTTGAGGAATTGGTTCACAGTTCGACTGCTTTTTGAAAAGCGAGAACTCAAGAACTTTTTCTACTTTCCTTAAGTTAAACAAACCTAACGTATTCACCAAAATATGTTGGGGTCCGACTGAATAAATGGCCGACTGATCGCCTAACTTGGAACTAAGACATCCAGTCGTCCAGGGGCATAGACAGCCCGTACATTATACCTGTGCGCAATTATCGGCCATACAAAACAGTCGGTATGACATGCAAGCGGATATTGAAGATCCTCGACACTTAGCAAAAATAAAGCAAAATTCGAAATCTTATTGAGCTAAGACGCCCAAAAAGATGGTCGCCGAAATCATATAAATAGCCGGCCATATAGACCGGCAAAAATATTCAAGACCCCGGCCCCCCGCCCGGGTAAAGAGATACAAAAGCAAACGGCACGCAGGCCGAAGAAAAGTTGAGCACAAAAAGCTTCAGAGCTAAGGTAGGGTTTCGGTATTGCCGGCCGCCTGATCAACAAGAGGCGCCTGGTTCTGAGAGGCCTCATTCTTGCTTGTTTCGGCATCAGGGGCTGCTTCTCTAGACGCACCTTCCCCAATCGGCTGCAGGGCCACCTCCACCTCTTCCGCTTCTTCTGAGCTGGACTTGGTCGCCTGGTCCTCTTCAGCTGCCTGCTCCATGATTTGCCGGTTGTACTGTTCAGTACAAGCAGCGAACTTCTTCTCCCAGGCGGCATAATGAGCTTTTGGGAAAAGAGTCATCCAAGTCATCCTCATGATTTGAGCCGAGTCCTCCATCATGGCTTAGGCTAGCTCCATTTTCTCCTTTTCGGCCTTGGCCGAGAGCTCATCGGTGAGGCTCTTCTCCTGCTGAACCAGGTGCTCTTTGACATTGGTTAAGGATTTCTCCATGGACTCGAAGTGAGTCATCTTCTGCCTAAGCGGCTTCAGCTCATTTTGGAGACTCTTGACTGTCACCTCCAACTCATTGTTCTTCTTTTTGGCCGCCTCCAACTCGGTACGAATATTGGCAGTGGCCTGCGCCTGATAATAAAGAATATCAGTTGTCAAAAATTCATTTTGGGCAATTTGAAACATTGCCTTATCTACGTCAGAGGCGGCCATACCTTTAGCAGCCTTTACCTCTTTGTTTTTGGCGTTGATCGGCCTGCGAAGGCCGTGTACTCTTAACATGGTCTGAAAATAGGGAAAACAGGCGTTAGAAAAAGCAAGCGGCATGCAAAGTAATGAAATTGAAAAAAAATTTAAGTCTACCTCAGACAGGAGACCCATGATGCCGTCTAGGTCCAGGGTGCCGACTCCCTTCACCGCGTCCCTCTTTTCTTGAGGACGGCTTTAATCATGGACTTGGCCATGTTGACCAAGTCAGGTTCTGAGGGGCCGCCTGCATCAGAAACAAAAAACATCAGAAATATGAAGAAAGTGATAAAGAAATAAGCAAGTCTAGCAGAGTGAGCTATACTTCTTGGTGGCCGAGTCAGAACGAGTCGTGGGTTCCCCACACTTTGTGGGGTGGCCGGCTGCTTGTCAGCCGATTGTTTCTTGGCCGACCCGGGCGTACTCCCACCAGTCAGCTTCCGAACCTTTGAGTCCGGTTGGTGGGAGGAAGAGGGTTTGGAAGTGCCCGTCTACAAAAGAGACGAGTGGTCAATAGTTGTTAAAACAGTCTAATAAAGACAAGTTCTGAGGATCGAAACTCACGGTGGGCGTCTCCTTGGCAGGAGAGTTAGAAGCGGTCTGCTTCTATTGCATTATGGAGGCTCGCAGCAAAGCGTCCGCCTTCTTTGAAGCAGATATCTGGTCCATGGCTTCAGCTACAAATAAGAACCACAAAAGTTAGAAAAAATTTCAAACAAATCAAAACGAAGAGTGCATATTTTCAAGTGACTGGCTACCTTTGGAGGACCGACTACTAAAGCCGCAAGCGGCCAGGAAAAACTCTTCATAGAGCCATTGAAACTCTGGGACGCAGTTTAGGGGCACCTGCTCTCGTGCCCTAGTGGTAGAGTTTTCCCTAATCTCTACCTTGAACAACCCTCAGTCCAGGATCTCTTCCCTGGCCTTGAGAGGAACGCGCGGCATGCTGCGACCGCCTGCTAGAAGAGGTGGATCCTTGTTCCACCTATTGTAGCGTTTGTTCAGCAGGCGATCGGGGCTGGAAATGATAAGGAAGGTGTTTCTCCAATCCTTCCATTTGTTCTCTTTGCCCCTGGTCATAAGGTAGCCTTTGTGGCTTGTTAATTGGTACCAGCCGGTACCGCTTGCTTTGGGGGTCCGGCTGAGGTAGTTCATGTGAGCAAACGCCTCGAAATTCGGCTCCACCCCGTGCATTTCACATCCGGCTACATAGCCCAGGATGTTGAACCAGGAGTTCAGGGCCAGTTGCCAAAGCCCCACCTCTAACCCATCGAGGATTTGTTGAACAGCCGGATGCAGAGGAAATCGTAATCTAGCTTTGATGGCCGCTTTGTAACAGCCAAAACAAGCGTCCCCATAGCTGGTGCCCTCTGGCCAGACGACTGTGTCCTCGCCGTCCGGCACGAATAATTGATAATTCGGACCCATCGTATGGTCCGAAAGAAAAGTCGGCATTCGCTCATTCATGGCCTTGATTCGGCCCTTGGGTACATGGCAGTAATACGGAGTGTTCAACTCCCTATGAGAGGCGGATGGTTCTGACCAGCCTTCCCCCTTTTCAGCCGCACGAGAATCTCATGCCTCATGCAAGCGATTGTGCCTCTCTTCTGAGCTTATAGGGAGGCGGCTCGACGAGCTAGAGCCGGACTCACTATCAGAAGAGTCCGATTCTTCCCCATTTCCTGAAGGGGCCGACCCCTCTTCTTCTTCGGGGGTCATCTGCCGACTGGCCAGGTCAACAGTAAAATGGGAAGGAACTATCTTAGCTCCCTCCTCAGAGCTCTCGACAGAAGGGCCGCCTTGGGTCCCTGCGGTATCAGGCGGCTGGTCCAATGTTTCACTAATCGGAACCCGGAAAGAGGAGCCATCAAAGTTTTCTATTCTCTTGGTTTTCTTTGTTCTTGCCATACTGTCTAGCATAGATACAAAGACAGTTGGATTCCGGGACTTGCGCAAAGTTTGAAGTACCGCAGGGAAGTCTGCACCCCCTAGTCCTAGACTCAGCCGTCCCCGATGACCGGCTGATTGCTAACCTAGGCCGTGCCAGATGCTTTTAAGGTCTTATTTTCAAAAAAGAAAGAAAAAAGTGCAAAAGCAAGAAGAATAGAGGAACAGACGGTTACCCGAAACTTAAGTTCTGGAAGGCTAGATCGAAGTAGGTGCCTAGTAAAACAGTCGTCCTAGCAGGTCAGAATTTGCCAAGTGTCAGAGCTCAAGTTCAGGGGTCCGAGAGTTCTCTTGAAAAAGTTCGCAAATGTGAACAAATGACTTGGTTAACATCCCATTATATAGGGCAAAAGAGAAGTCGAAGGGTCATCTCCCAAAATTCAAAATTGAGCGGGAAAAACTTTCGGTCATCCACCAAGCGACACCTGTAGCGGACATCGCCTGTTACAGGCCGACACCTATCACAGGTGACATACGAACAGTCATATGCCACATGTCCGCCACATGGGCCAATAGGAGCCTGCCACGTGTCAGGCATTGATCTGTCCACCATGGACTAGTTACGACACAACACGTGTCTTTCCCTATGCCAACTAGGCAAAACGGCCACCTAGGCCCAATCCTTGGAAAAAGCCCAGTCAGCCCTAGGTTTAACCTAAACCTAGCATTTCGCACGCATCCCAAGGCATATAATTATGATCATTAATCCTCATTAAAGGGGATTACGTTCATTAATTACTCTCACCTAGAGAAAACACTCTACCTTTTCCCGCATTAATTACTCCTTAAACAAGTACTAACTTGACCGTTGGAGGCGGAGCTCCTACCACCCGGAGTCTCCGTTGTTTTGCAGGTACAAGCGCCCGGTTCCAGTCTCGGAGTTGTAATTGTGGCCTATACGTGATGAGATTCATGTTTGACATAGTGAGTCATTGTACAGACACACAACAGCTTAAAGAGGTATGCCAGTTTGGTTGAAATAACGTTCCAAAACGCCTTAATTGCTCTTTTCTTGTAATTTCAAGCCTTAGTCACCAATAACTAAGTGATAAAGACATGTTATGACTATTTATGAGTTCACTAGACAAGAAATGTAGGAAATAGGCATCCTAGTAGTCAAAATGGCCTTACTCGGGCCATTTTGGTTGAAGATGCGTTCTAAAACCCCTTAATTGCTATTTTCTTATAAATTTAAGCCTTGGCCATCTATAAATAAGTGATAAAGACATGTTATGACTATTTATAAGTTCACTCCTACTAACTTACGTTTTGTGTATGTATTCCAAGTTTTGCAAGGGACAAACGGGAAATCCGTTCACGAGCGAGGAACTCAATGTAATTCGAGACATATTGGCGGCCTACATCACATTTAATTTGTAAATATCATTTATTTATGTTTTAACTAGCTTAGTGTACTACCTTATTACTAATTAATTATGTTTGTAGTTATGACGCTTTTTTCTAATTAATATCATATTTTGGGATTGTTATCAATATTTATGTCCTTTTTATTATTTTCAATTATTATTACTTTTAATATATTAATAACACTAATTATTATTAATATTATAATAATAATAATTATTATTATTATTAATATTAATATAATAATAATAATTATTATTATTATTATTATTATTATTATTATTAAAATTAATAATAATAATAATTATTATTATTATTATTAAAATTAATAATAATAATAATTATTATTATTATTATTATTAATTATCGGTATTATGTACATGATCTCATTATTATTATATTTATTAGTATTAATATTAATATATATTATTGCCCGAAAAAAAAAAACAAGCTAAAGGCACCGTTCATGCTTGAAACCGGTGCCTATTACATTGAATTTAATAAAAAAAAACTGGTGCCATTAAAGTTGGCACCGATTAACCGGTGCCTACTAAAACATTTGGCACCGGTTAACCGGTGCCAACTAAGGCAATTAGTAATATTAATATATTAGTTGGCACTGGTTAACCGGTGCCAAACGCTTTAGTTGGCACTGGTTTTGAACCGGTGCCAAATTTTTGAGGATTTGACATCCCTCAAATCCCCAACGGTTCAAAACCGGTGCCTTAGGGGGGTTTGAACCGGTGCCAAATTAGGATTTTCGTCTAGTGAAAACTTAGCATTAAAACATTGCTCGTTTAAAAACTTGATATGGCCAATGGCCACCTGTTACTAAACGTTTACCCGTCTGCTCTAACAAGGGAAAGACATCCGGTGACGCCCATCTGGGTGAATTTGTCGCAGAGAGCATCTCCCATCCGGGTGGCACATTGCTCTATAAACTCAAACACAAGCGGCAGCGACTGATTAACCCAATAAGGGCTAATTCACAGCCGTTTGACCTGAATAATCTATAATGGAACCTAAACGACATAAACAAAATCGCATGTCTTATTGACACCAACCGGTAACCGGCCGTCATTCTAAGTTAAATTAATATCTCATGATAATTGAGTCAGCTAAGAAATTCCCACAACGGGGCAAAGGCACTTTAAGTCGCTTGTTCCAATACAGACGATCCAAGATCAGAGCCCCTGGCAATATTGATACGGTCAACGATCATCTGATACTCTATTCGGATGCTTAATGGACGACTGTCCGCTTGATTTAGTGTAATCAACCCACATTGAAACCAAGCGCACATCCGTCCAGGGGCAAGTACATCTGGTATACCGCATGTTCTACGCACTTAGCAAAATTGATACCAAAAAAAATGCAAGGAAAACCGACCCAATGGCCGGCTTTTTCATATAAAACGGACCCCATGGTCGATTAAAAGAAAGTGTTAATCGATTTTACAATCGGTGAGAAAAAGATATTGTTAACCAAACCCGACTCCTCAGCCGGTAAAGATACATATATACTCGGCACGCAAGCCGGAAGAGTAATGGTCAGGCCATTCGGCCAAAGAGATTTATATTTGATCTGGAGGGGAGGACTCTTCTACATTCTCATCCAGCTTTTCACCAGCATCATCCGGATGACCCTCATCCTGCTTAAAGTCCTCATTTTCAGCCATGTCCTTGTCATCAGCTCTGCCATTTTTCTTTGCCTGCAGCCGCTCCTTGTCAAGCTCTTCAATGGCTTGCTCAAAACGATACTCCCAAATGGAGTAATCGTCGTCAGGATGCAAAGCCTTCCAAGCCATTTTCATCCGGATGGCACAGTCGGCTTCGTTCTCCTCGACCAACTGACTCTTTTCCTCCTCGGCCCTGGCTTGGAACTTCTTCCCAGTTATTCCACCTGGTTGGCGAGTTTTCTTTTCAAATTCTCGTTCAGGCGGTGGAGGCTGTTTATTTCCCTGCTGTCATCCTCGTGCTTATCAAGCTCATCCTTGGTTGACTTCAGCTAGCCCTCAAGATCAAATACCAGCCCCCTCTAGCTGCTGCTTGACCTAAATGTTGGCCTCCGCCTGAGAATGTAGGATATCATGAGTCATTGCTTCATTTTTTAATATGTCAAACATGGCTTGATCAAGAGCAGATGCGGCCCTTTCTTTGGCACTATTTACCGCTTTTTGTTTGTCTGCAAACGGCTTTTTGAGCCCGTTCACCCGCAGCATAGCCTACATCCGGCAAAGAAGATCATCAATACAAACGGCATGAGAGGGGTTAGAAATATTTTCTAACTTAAAAACAGGTTACCTTAGCTAGAAGCGCCAAAATGGCATCAAAGTTGAGGGTGCCAACCCCCCTCACAAAATCCCGCTCCTTAGCAGAAACGGCCTTCAGCATGTTCTTAGCGAACTGCTGTATATCCGGCCTTTAAGTAGCATCTGCACATTCAACACTTGGTCAGAAGTTGACATAATCCCGGCCTGTAGACCGGGTGTCTTCAGAGCTGTTGGGCGACTGCTGATAAGACTTCACCCTAGTAGGGTAAGGTAATGGATTGAAGACATTGATACCTGGGAGCTCAACCTCCAAGTCCTTAAGACGCTTGTCTTTGCGTCTGCCTGCGACATGCCCGCCTGTTGCTGCTGAGCCAACAGCAATGGTGAGTGGCTGGCCACTCTTCGATGCCCAAGGAGCGTCCGATTTTTTAAGGGCTCCGAGAGAAGCAAGCGGCTTGCAGACAATGGAGGGGTGAGAATCATCCTCAGTCCTGGCAGCAGAAGGATTTTTCTGCACCACGGATTTCCTTGATTTAGAGGGAATCAAATCCTCTTCAGCAAACGGACGCTTCAGGGGCTTATTGACAAAGGCAGGCAGCCTCGTTGATCCTTCCTGAAAATCAAGATAAGTCGTCAAATTCAAGACAATAAGGTCCGCCTAACAGTGACAATTGTAGAATACTTACATGTTCCAGCCGATCTTTTTTGAAGATCTGGTTTTTCTACCGGATCACTTGGCAATAGGCGGCAGCACAGCTCGCAGGTTTCTTGCTCGGATACAGCTGCGACATTGCTTCTTCTGCAAAAAAGGTTGGATGAGCGTCAGTAAGAATTAACAAAGAATTAATATATATTGCTAGGCGTTTCCATCCGGCCAGCTACCTTTTGTTTTTTCTGTGCTAAGACCGTAGGTGGCTAAATAAAAAAGGCCCCTTGACCACTAAAACCTAGGGATGTAACTAAGGGGAATTATCTCCCTTTCGTTCCCTCCCTTTAAGGTTTTGGTGGAAACCTTGAATAAGTCAGGCGTCAAAATTTGATCCCAGCCTTTATCAGGAACAGGCGGGAGAATCACCTTCTGGCCTAGAAGGTACGGGTTCTTGTTCCAAGTGTTATACTTTCAGTTCCGCCTGGTATCTGGCAAAGAGATGATGTAGAAACGGCTTCGTTAGTCCTTCCATTTTGATTCTTTGCCCAGGGTCATCATGAACCCTTTGTGACAAGTTAGGGTGTACCACCCAGGGCCAGCTGCCTTAGGAGCCTTGCTCAAATAATGCATTGAAGCAAAGGCCTCAAAGCCCGGTTTCACCCTCTGCATCTTACAGGCGGCGATGTACGCTAGAATGTTCGCCCAAGAGTTAGGGGCGAGCTGCCAAATACCCAAGCGGTATTTGTCCAGGATTTTCTCAACGTCTTTATCCAGCGGGAATCTCAAGCCCGCCTGTATCGCAGCTTCATTACAGCCGAAGCATTAATCCCTATAACTTTGATTGAATGGCCAGACGACTGTATAGTCCGAGTCAAGGACATGAATCTCATATCCAACCCCATGACATAGGTGTCTCGGAATTCCTCAAGTTTTTTCAGCATATTTCTCCGAGTCCCAACAGAGACATGGGTGAAGTAAGGGGTGAATTCATTTTGAGCAAAGGAATAAGCTTCCCCTTGTCCTCTTTTAGGAGAGGCGCCCTTCTCCTTAGAGTCAAAGAAAGACTTAGAGCTTTCTAACTCTTCATGGGACACAGGCAGCACAGTTCTATCTTCAAAATCGCCTAAAACAACATCCGACTGGGATGACCCTTGTTCAGAGCTGGATGCACTATCATCAGCCCCATCATCTAACTCGTTCAAAATGGAGTCAACCGGCATGCTAGGAGTGCCGGGTGAGTGATCAAAAACCTCATCTCTTGGCACCCTAATAGAGTTGGCATCTTCCTTATTAATAGGGCCATGGGCCGTCTTTTTAGTTCTGACCATAGTGTCCTGCACAAACATAGAGATGGTCAGATTCGGGGATGTTTGCAGAAGGGAGTCCAAGTGAGGGCAGGCGGCACTCCTAGTCCTAGATTCAGCCATTCCTGGTGACCGACTGATAGCTACCCTAGGTCGTGCCATGCGTGTTTGTGAAACCATTTTGAAAAACAAGGAATAACAACCACACAAACGAAAAATTAAAGAACAAGTAAGAAATGAAGCAGGTGGTTACCTTGTATTAAAGGTACTGAAGCAACCTCTTGGGACGTCTGTAATGCAGGCGGATCGGACTCAAGCGGCAATAAACAAATTCTCTCAAAAGTCAAAGATTCTCTATCTGAATTTCTCGTGAATATGCAAAAATGAGGGGATAAAGACATATATAGAGAGGGGTAAAAATCTCAGGGGCAACCCTGAAATTTACACCAGAAGGTAAACAGTAAAAATTTTGTCCACCCATGCATGCGTGACACTTGTCATAGGCGTCACGTGGCGCGCCACGTCACCCTTGTGAGGGGTAAATGATTTGGGAATTTTTACCCCGCCACGTTGACCAACCAAAGCGTGACACGTGTCACCCTAGGTAGATCCCAAAGTGGACCTACCAGGGCTAGACACGTGGCAGGCAGATACTCCATATGGAGTTAGCGGCCTTCAAGGCCCAATTCCTTAGACTGCCCTAAAATGGTGCAGCCCGTTAGTCCTAGGTTTCCATAACTTAGGATGAGGGCACGAATCCCAACGATCCTATAAATAGGGAGATTTTCCTCACCTTGAAAACAACGTAATTCAATGATTACAACATAATCAATTCTCTCGAAAACAGAGAAAACACCTGATCTTAGAATCGGAGAAGATCTCACTTTACTTTTCGTACCTTTTTACATTCTCCGTACACGTTCTAACTTGATCGTCGGAGGCGGAACTCCACCCAACCGGAGTCTCCTTTGTTTTGCAGGTACAGGCGCCCGAAAACCAGACTTAGTGTCGTAACTCTCCCGAGAGACACAGAAAACCCCAAAACAATTATAATAATAATAATAATGATAATGATGATGATGATGATGATAATTCGATGATGATAATAATAATAATAATAATAATAATAATAATAATAATAATAATAATAATAATAATAATAATAATAATAATAGTAATAGTAATAATAATAATGCGATAATAATAATAATAATAATAATAATAATAATAATAATAATAATAATAATAATAATAATAATAATAATAATAAAATCTGCTCTGCTCTGATCTGCCCTGCTCTACTCTACCCTCCTTTGTTCTACTCTGCTAAAATCTTATCTACTTTACTGAAATCAGCTCTACTTTACTCCGCTCTTCTTCGCCCTGCTTGTCTTCTCTGCTCTGCCTAGAAGCTCAAAAGAATAGAGGCTAAGGCAATTATCAAAGACACACAGCGGAAGACTCACTTTTAAAACCATTCTAAACAAGTCAAATTAAAAAGTCAAACCAAACGAAAGTAAAGTAAATCAAAGTCAAATAAAGTCAACCTACAACTTGGAACCATTTTAGGCCCTTTTCAAAACCCAAACGAATGATAAAACCTTTTTGTTAGTCTCACAAGCAATTATATATAAGAAGCAAAGCAAATAAAACACATCATATTCTTTTGAAAACTAAACATGATTCACTCTTCACTCATACCCATCATGAATATACTCCATCACCTGAAAAGCTTCTCTTTATTACTTTGTCCCCACTACTCGCCATTAGAAATGGGTCATCGTAGGGCCAAGATAAAGATAAGGCCAAACAAACATACAAACACACAACCAGCAATTCTGAGTACATAAGCGTAAACAGTACACACTACCATGCTTTCATCCTATCAACACACAACTTACCTTGTTGCACCTGTTTAGAAACATACAACATACAACACAACCAACCAATAAATAAATAAATTGCTTAGTTTATTTAATTACGCATCAAATGGGTTTACCCCTTAACCTGCCCTAATAAAGGGGTACTAACACGGGAGCTAATCGTGCCATTATACAATAACCACTCATAAGTGGCGGAATTCATGCGCATAATAATAAAAAGGAAAATACAACGTCCTGTACTCATAGTAGAAGCTATGGTTGAATATAAAACCCCATAACTCCCCCCATATGTTCATACTCAAGGTATATACGTTCCAAGAATTTTGGTGCGTAGTCTCTTTCAATTTACGTTGTTTACATATTTTAGACTTGGTGATGACTCTCAATCCATAAAACAATCAATCATCATAAATCATTCAAGCAATCAACCATACCAATTTAATTCTTGAATAATTAGTGACCACATTAATTTAGTGTTGAACCCTTTTTAAACTATCTCGGCGTTAAATAACACCTTAAGCGCATAATGCACTACAAATCCTATCTCTTGGTGTTTAGAACACCTTAAGCGCACTTACGCACCAAAATATAAATTAATCCTCATGTACATAGACACTTAAACAGCTTCTTTTTCATGCTTATAGCATCAATAAAAATTATATGAACCATCATAAAATTCCCTTTTAACATTCCAAACTCAATTAAACATTTAGTTTAATTAAACATGCTCTCAATCATGCCAATAATAAAAGTGTGGTTCATAATCAACATGCCAACATAATTAACTCCAATCAATTATTCACCTTAAAGAATTCATACTTCACAAATCAATCACCAAAATCGATTCAATCAACAATTCCTACCAATACCTATCATGATACTACCTAGGAATTAATTAACAAATCCTATCATGCTTCTACACACTTAAATAATTACCGACTACGCAAACGTACCTCGAATATGATCTCAAAATCGCCACGACTACACAAAATCACTCACTTGGAAGTCTCCTACAACTCAAAATTACAAAGAGACATTAATGCCTATTCATAATAAATTTCCAGCAATATATACACTCTTTAAATCACTTTTAAACCTTCTAAAATATGCTGAAAATTAATTTATCCCCCCTACTTTTATTCCCAATTAATGGGTAGTTAAAAATCCTTTCAAGAAACATGATTCTAGCCTCTACATAAAAATTCCAGCATTATAAAAACTCTTAAACTTGTAATTTAATTTGAAAACATAATTTCAATAGTTTTAATCAACTACAATCAAATTCCATCAATAAACATTAATTTAGAAAACCTAGGGTTTTCAATTTGTGGCTTTTTAATTCAAAAACAAAATTTGAAAATCATATTCATATTAACCATTATTAAAACATCATAAAATCATCACACACACCCAAAAACAATAATTAATCAAGGTTAGATTAAATTAAAACAAGATATTTTCATCGCGCGACGATATTTCCACTTTATCCAGATTTGAACCCCTTCTTCTTCCTTTTTCCGGGGCTGCTCGTATTTTATTCGTTTCTACTCAAAACTTCAAAGTATTCGTTCTTGGTCGTTTCTCAACCAAATCGCTTCAAACTTGTTGCAAATCGACGCTCTTCCATCCCAGTTTGCTGATCTAGACACACTACTCTTGTGCTTTGTCCATATGAGTCCCCAGGCACTTTTACAGCCGGGGTGTCGTCTCCGTTTGCTGGTGGGACGTATAAGGTTGGCCCATCGTCGCAGCAGTAGCAACCTACTTCTTTTGCTGGCAGAGGTACGTAATGGGTTGGTCCTACCATTACCATTCCGACGACTAGTGATGTTGATGCTGGTCAAGGGTTAGCCCCGCGGAGTGCAGAGTTTTATGATACATTCGACATTCCTCGTCCTCCGGCACCGTAGTTGTTCCTGTTTTTATTGACTATGTAGGACTTTTCTTATGCTTATCTTGAGGTTGACCCAAGGTTTGGTGTTACTCAACTCATTTTGTCACTCAATGTGTTTAAATCAACCCGACACAATACGTTTTGACACGTGTGTAGACTCAACTCGATGTGGTGCGACTTAATGTGTATACTAAACTTGATGTGATGACATGACATGACTCAACTGTGTTCATGTGACTCGAAAATGTAAAAAAGCAAAAATTTTCCGTCATTTTGTGGAGGGTACTTACTTTTTCCCAAAAAAGAAAGACGTGAAAAGGAAGAAGTAGAGTGTTGGTGAAAGATGAAGTTTTAAACTTTCCCAAATGGAAAAAGAGATGAAAAGGATGAATCAAGCGATGGTGCATGTTGAATGAGCTTAATCAAGCATATGTGTTGATGTTGTATTACGTGGTGCAAGGATTGTAGCATCCTAGACTATCTTAATTAATGATTCGATAATGAAAGTATTTAGGTAACTTAGGCGCGGAGGCTAAGTACTTCATACTTTGTGGTGCAATGATGATTATGATAATGAGTGATTCTAAGAAGACAAGGCATGCTTCAAAGTTGTATCAAGATTTCATGACAAAGGGTTCCTAAGGGAAGGATTATTTGGCTATGTATCTGTGATGTGGGTGAATGTGACATTAAGGTTAAGCTGCAAAGGCTAAGGGTGTGGAAAAATATTTTGAGAAGATTCAAATGATGGTGACTCTTAGGCTGGGTAGGCTAATGAAGTAGGGATCAAGCCACCAAGTCTAGCTCTAAATGGTAAGGGATGAGAATTGGAGATCCCTTGATAAGATCATGATGAATATATGATGAATGCATTTTTATTACGGCCGCACCCCAATGTGAGGTTGCCTACGTATCCGTTAGGAATCAGGCCGAACATAGCTCTAGCCGAAACTCGCACAAGTGTGTCTACACCTCAAAGAGGTCTTTCATGGGTTGTAACGGGGTTAGGCTAAAGGTTAAAGAAGAAGTGATAAAGGCTCAAAACCCTATATAAGCCCCTTAAGGTGTGCAACCTTTGAATCTTGGTATTTGTATGCTTGAGGTTTTCTCACTTTTAAACTCTCTTTTGTTTATTTTTTTCATGTTTGAAATTTGTTTTTGAATTTTCTTTTGTATAAGTGTGGGCAATCCTGATCATGCAGTCTATCACTTACTTGGAATTCATGTTTCTCAAGCACGGTACCGAGCACTCAATAAGAGACGCAATCTGAGACGTGTTCGTATCAAAGACATGTTCATATCAAAGACATTGGAACACTTGCCCTTTTGCACACTTTTATTACTATTTGCTTTTTTTGAACTTTCGAAATTTTGGTAAAGTCACTCAAGTTTTTATATTTGAGAGTTGCATAAGTTTCACATTGTCCTATCCCAAGGTTAGGTAGATGTGGGTTGAAAAAAGAAAGGTATATCGTTAGACGAGGCTCAAAGTGGTTTATCAAGAATGGATTGTATATTCGAAAGGGTAAAGGTGATGTGATATGGCTACAAAGGGTGCCTCAAATCATTAGTATACCTTGTGTTTAGTTCAGTATGAATTTTTTTTTTATGCAATGATCATATGCAAGGAAATAAATGCTCATGTTATTGAAATAAAAAAAATAAAAAAATCGAACTCATGAAATAAATCTGAGAAATGATGGAGGGTGCCTGTGCTAGACTTATTAAGGAAGGATTTGAAAAAAGAAGAAGAAAGCATGAAATCTTGGTGAGAAGCTTGCATTGTACTTTGTGTTTTCCTTGACCAAAGGTTGTATAACGTGAAACCATGTATGTTTTTGTCAATCACATGATTCGAACTCGATTCAACATGCATAGATGGGGAAAGATCATAGTGTATGAGGGGAATGATATGTATGGGGGGAGCATGTAAGAGGAAAGTATGTGAAGAGTGAAAGTGTAATGTATGGTACATATATGGGAAAGTATATGTGAATGTGGAAGGATATGGAAATTTTTAGGAATAAGATGAACCCTCAACTCAAATGACGGAAGGACGACTCATGCATGGACCTAAGACATGGTCATAGTGTGAAAAAGGTATGTACAAAGTGTGTGCAAAGACTCATGAGTGAAAGTGATATGCTCAAGACTCGTGTAATGACCATGTGACTAGACATATGGTTAGACTCAAATATAGAAGAGATTGACACAAAAGAGACAAAAGACATATGGTTAGATTTTTTTATGCAATGATCATATGCAAGGAAATAAATGCTCATGTTATTGAAATAAAAAAAATAAAAAAATCGAACTCATGAAATAAATCTGAGAAATGATGGAGGGTGCCTGTGCTAGACTTATTAAGGAAGGATTTGAAAAAAGAAGAAGAAAGCATGAAATCTTGGTGAGAAGCTTGCATTGTACTTTGTGTTTTCCTTGACCAAAGGTTGTATAACGTGAAACCATGTCTGTTTTTGTCAATCACATGATTCGAACTCGATTCAACATGCATAGATGGGGAAAGATCATAGTGTATGAGGGGAATGATATGTATGGGGGGAGCATGTAAGAGGAAAGTATGTGAAGAGTGAAAGTGTAATGTATGGTACATATATGGGAAAGTATATGTGAATGTGGAAGGATATGGAAATTTTTAGGAATAAGATGAACCCTCAACTCAAATGACGGAAGGACGACTCATGCATGGACCTAAGACATGGTCATAGTGTGAAAAAGGTATGTACAAAGTGTGTGCAAAGACTCATGAGTGAAAGTGATATGCTCAAGACTCGTGTAATGACCATGTGACTAGACATATGGTTAGACTCAAATATAGAAGAGATTGACACAAAAGAGACAAAAGACATATGGTTAGATTTTTTTATGCAATGATCATATGCAAGGAAATAAATGCTCATGTTATTGAAATAAAAAAAATAAAAAAATCGAACTCATGAAATAAATCTGAGAAATGATGGAGGGTGCCTGTGCTAGACTTATTAAGGAAGGATTTGAAAAAAGAAGAAGAAAGCATGAAATCTTGGTGAGAAGCTTGCATTGTACTTTGTGTTTTCCTTGACCAAAGGTTGTATAACGTGAAACCATGTCTGTTTTTGTCAATCACATGATTCGAACTCGATTCAACATGCATAGATGGGGAAAGATCATAGTGTATGAGGGGAATGATATGTATGGGGGGGAGCATGTAAGAGGAAAGTATGTGAAGAGTGAAAGTGTAATGTATGGTACATATATGGGAAAGTATATGTGAATGTGGAAGGATATGGAAATTTTTAGGAATAAGATGAACCCTCAACTCAAATGACGGAAGCACGACTCATGCATGGACCTAAGACATGGTCATAGTGTGAAAAAGGTATGTACAAAGTGTGTGCAAAGACTCATGAGTGAAAGTGATATGCTCAAGACTCGTGTAATGACCATGTGACTAGACATATGGTTAGACTCAAATATAGAAGAGATTGACACAAAAGAGATAAAAAGTTATCCTCCAACACTAAAGATAGAATTCCTAAACTGGATAGGCTGTAATATTTCGATCATAACTTTTAATCTGTGACTCTGATTGGGACAAAACGAATTCCAAATGAAAACTAAACCCTGGGCTACAGATCCATAGGTGACACGACACCTAACTCTTTCTATAACTGTGGTTATGACCAAAACAAGTTGACACTTGTGCAGGATACGGGAATAAAATCCAGGTTGACTCAAAATAAAAAAAATAAATAAATAAATAAAAAAAGGAACTATGACTCGACTTAATAAAGAAGAAGAGGGTTAAATAAGAGAAACAATTCCTTGGTTAGTATGTTTAAAATTTATAAGTTCAAATTAATTAACCAATTAATTAAGCAAAGTCCTTTTAGTCATTGGTTAGTTAATTAAGACTTTATTTACAAAAACAAGTCAACACAAGAGGTTAGTTCATCACAAGTAAAGTATGCACAAGTAAGGAATGCACAAGTTGTCAAATAATCATAATATGATGCAATGAGTTTGTAACCTAACCATGGCTCTAGTTCTCTAAAGTTCAAGGATTATGGTAGTCAAAGAGGGTCCATGGTTATGAGTCCAGATGCATCGCACAGAAGCCTTACCTTTGGAAGGGTTGGCGCGTATGGATGGGACCCCTCAAGTTAGACTTGCTTCCATGGTTTGGTGAATTCACAAACTTGGATGTAACCGTCGTTGCACGGAGCGTTCGATTGGTAGATGAAGCGTGAATTCCCAAGAGCTAAAACCATATGTAGAACACATATGGGTTCAGAAATGAAGGAAAAACTCAATCAGGAAGTAGAATCGGCAAAACAGTACTAGAATTGGTCAAAACAAGAAGGCAGATTTCTGGCTCGGTGTTAGAAGAACTCGGCGCAAGAAAACAGGGTCCATCGCGCAGCCGTCTCGCAACAATTCCTACACTTCGCGGTAGCTTTCTGTGTTCTTAGGATTTTTCGATTTTTCGTAGTACTTTTTCGATTATAGTTGTGAAAGATATTTCCTAACTTTCCTACATGTAAAAAATCCTATGTTTTTGACGGATTTCTGGTGGTCTTTCCAATGCGGACCTTTTTATGCTTATGCCACAATGTTAATCAAAATTACACACAATGAATATCTAGAATATTTCAAGTCTCAACCACTCATTCTAAAGTCAATTGCCAAAATAAATTATAGGAATCAAATTAAGAAATCCTCCCTAGTGAAGTCTCCAAAAAACTGTAGGGAATATTTCAACACGCGACTTTGAGCCCCCCTGTGATCATGCATTTAAGCATGGTGGCGTTCAAAGGGAAAGAAGCTAGAGATAAAAGAGTCACCAACAAGTTTTAGGATCTTGTAAACCGTTCAGTGGTGTGAAGGTTACACCCCATTCACGATCACGGAGATCGCTAACTCCATAGTGGTTCGGAACTATGACTGGATATTCGGGATGATGGTACGAATCCAACCTAAAAGAGATTGAACCCGCCCTAAATCGGCATATACTTAATTCTTATGATATTCATGTGTGCTTTCCGATCAACATACATACAATAAATTAACCCTAAACCTGTTTAACCTATATTGGTTGATTATTAATGCACAAATAAATCTATTATTGGCGATCACTTGAAATTAAAATCATATTAACCTAAAATCAAATTATTAATTATCTTATTAGGCGTGATTTCAAGTACAAATTCCCTTTAAATCTGCAAGAAAGGGCGTGATCAAGCAATAACAACAAACAACATAATCAAGCAACATAATAATTAATATTGACACAACAAATCACCATCATCATAATAAAGAAATATCTCCAAAATAATATTAGCAAGATCCTAGGCATGATACTAAACGGATTAATAACAAACCCTAGCATGTCACTAGATAATAAAAATCAAATCTTTAGCCTAAACATGATACTAGAAAGCATGATATTAGAAATATTAAAAGCATCCTAACATGATACTAGAAATCATAAAGACATCCTAACATGATGCTAGGAATCAAAAAGACATCCTAACATGATACTAAAATTATAAACATGATTTCTATATCAAAAGAATAATTAAGATAGTAGATCTACTCACTTTGATGCCTCATATCTCTTTCTATCAAAACAATACACGCATTAGTAACTTCAAGAAAGATCAAATCAAATAATTAAATTAAATAAGAATTTAAATAAAGGTTTGGGACCAGACCCTCATAACTATCAACCTTTCATGTCGAGGTCAAAGGCAGCTACGAGATTGGCTTGGAGTATTCAAGGCTCGTGAAGGAAGTATGGTGTTTGTTTAGGAAAAGATCAAATGATGTGTATTGGGATGTGTTTAGGCTAAGGCTAGAAAGAAAGAGAGAGAGAAAAGCTTATAGATTAGAGAGAGAGGGAATTAGATGATGATTGTTGGTGATCAAGCTTGTTGATGATTGAAAACGAGGGAAAACGATCTTATTTATAGGGAAAAAAACAAGGGAAAAGATCAGAAAAAGAGTCATAATCCGACTCGGAGTCAAATGGTTTCATCGCGTCGCGATGCTTATATCGCTGCGCGATCTTAGCATCGTTGTGCGATATTTGCTTTTCAGAAGATAAGATTCGTACAGAATCCGACTTCCAATCAAATTGGGTTAGTCGAATATCCGTACTTATCCTTATTTTATCAGAATTAAATCTATTAAAAACAAGTGTTATCCGATATAAAATTCTTAAATTTAATCTTTTCAGAAACAGGATAAATTAGAACCTTCTAGAGGATTCTAGAAGCTAATAATAAATCCTAAGGGATTTAGGACTCAAAAAAACCTTTTAGATAGTTCTAGAAGCTTATGATAAATCCTAATGATTTTAAAAATACAGTTAAGATAAATGGACCCTCTACATTATCATTGGGTCCGCAGATAAGGCTTGGTTTGGACCTAAGTTTAGTATTTTTGTCATAACTTCTTCGTTATAACTCGGATTTGGGCTTATAATATATCGTTGGAAAGCTCTTTTCAAGCCCCATCCAACAACACAATTATTGGACCCAGATAATGGACCATAATAAACAAATTCGGATATTTTTATAAAAAGGACACGAAATAAATGATTTTAAGGACACGAAATGAATGATTTTGGCTAAAAACATTTTAAAAAAAAGGTTAGAAATGGTCAACATTAAAGGGAACTTCACGAGACTCTTCAACTCTTCACCTAACTCGATAATCAAAGACGTGAAAGGTACTCATCACTGGGTTTGGTTTTGGGGAGACAGAATCAGGTGTCTACAGTACTATAAGCGGAATTTCATGAATCATATTCATACACACCTAAAACAAGATCGCATGCATAACACACAAGAATCACATAATTATACCTTTGAAGTGTGATCTCCACGTAGCAAATTGATTGACAAATTAGGGAGAGAATAGAGCCCTAAGCGTGACTCCTCTACTTAGTCCTGGAGATTCGATCAAGGGTCCACCAATGCTAGATTCGATCACCACCTTTAATGGACAACCAGCACCACCAGGATCACCACCACCACTGTGCACACCACTGGCACCAAGGAAGGGAGAGAGCCGTGAGTGAAAGAGAGAGAGAGAGGTTTGATAAGGTTGGTCTCGTGTTTGCTAATTATAATCCTATTATAATTAGACTAGGTTAGGAAGCCCAAAACTCTCTAACTTACTCCATATGGCCGGCCACCTAGAGTGATGAGGCCCATCACGGGCC
Source organism: Chenopodium quinoa (assembly GCF_001683475.1). Taxonomy (NCBI): domain Eukaryota; kingdom Viridiplantae; phylum Streptophyta; class Magnoliopsida; order Caryophyllales; family Amaranthaceae; genus Chenopodium; species Chenopodium quinoa. The sequence goes on from NW_018744367.1 coordinate 5,624,587, forward strand.
TCGTCCTCTTATGCTTGATCTAGGCCCTTTGTGTGACCTTATACGATCCGTCCAATTGGGCTTTGGCCTATTTTACTAGCCTAAAGACCGTTAGTACCTTTAGCTATGATATAACGACGACCCAAATGGACGAACTTAATTATCTCCATAATTTGATCCATTATATATCTAGTAATTGCAGTTGACGAAGACATAAATCCTTTAATCTCCCACTTGTCTGAGACAAGTGTGCAATATTCAAATTCCTTAAATCAATGTGTGTCGATTTGATGATATGATTGCATCTCATGTCGAGATCATATTAATCTATAAATCATTTCTTGAAATCTGAGTTAGAATTAGAAAACCAAATGATTACTAAGTAATACATTTGAACGCGGCCACGTATTTTCTAAATTCTCCCTCTTCAAGCGGCCATGACATATTTCCTAATTAGATAGGTAGACTCAATCCAATATTGTGGCAACCAAAACTTCCACTCAACTTTTGAAGTAACCAGGAAACATCTTTTATAGTTCCCTTTTACGGAGTGACGTTTGGATGTACCACAGTTAAATCAATCATTGAAGAAATCAGTGTTCCACTCATGTCAAAGGAATCCATTAATATATACGGAAGTTCTATACTCGAACTTCAAAGTAGGTCAATAGTTCGATCATGCATCATTCATGCATACTCATGTGATTGACCGAGCATCTCTATGCCCCTATAGCCCATGGAACTGCGCTATCCAATCAATCTTACATGCTAGTCCATTTATTGAAATCATTTATGTCCAATTTAATGATTTCAAACTGAGAACTTAAATAATATATGAATTTAGTTCACTTGTGGGGTTCATTCACCAAATCACGTATTTGATGATCCCATCAATTCATAATTATTTTGGACATTTTATTTAACATCAAAAACCTTAATTAAATAAGAGAAATGAGAATTTTTGTTTAAACATAATTCTACAAGTTAATGTATTACTTATGTGATATGTTTTCTTATAACATATGCAACTTAAATTACATAACTTGCTTCATTCCAAGAGTTTTAATATGAATCTCATACTTCGGCTATGGAAGGGGTTTAGTAAATAGATAAGTGATATTCTCACTCAAATGAAACTTAGCAGATCTTGACCCGCTAGCCAATGATCTCTTAAATGAGGTGATACTTTATCTTAACATGTTTGGATTTGTAGTGTGACCCTAGCTCCTTTCATTGGGCAAAGGCGTCATATTTGTCACAAGACGCTTGATCAAAACTTCCTCCTTAACTGCTTCAACCGCAGCTAAATACTTCATATTCTGACATAGAGTTTGGGACAATGCTCTGCTTTGAACTCTTCAAGCTCACTGTTCCTCCATTCAGACAGAAAACTTATCCAAATCGAAATCTAAAGTCATCTTTGTCTGTTTGGAAACTTGCATCCGTATAACCCTTGACAACCACTTCACCTTTTCCACCTTAAACTAGAAACATTCCTTTAGTCCTTCTCAAGTACTCAAGGATTTGTTCTTAGCAGCTTTCTAATGCACTTCTTCTAAATTTGCTTGAAACCTGCTACAAATGCTCAAGGCATATGTAACACCTGATCTTGTACATATCATGGCACATATAGTGAACCCTATTGCAGAAGCATAAGGTACATTAGCCATATGACTCAACTCTTATATCCTTTGAGGGTTGAGTTTTACTAAGCGTAATACCATGAAACATAGGAAGAAATCCTACCTTAAAGTCTTCCATTTCGAACCTGTCAAGAATCTTATCAACATAAGTCTCTTGACTTAGTCCAATCATCCTTCGAGACCTTTCTCGTAGATCTTAATTCCCAATATGTAATTGGCATCTCCTAAGTCTTTTATATAGAAACAACTCTTCAACCATTACTTGACTGACTCAAGAATTGATTTGTTGTTCCCTATGAGCAGTATGTCATCTACATACAAGACTAAGAAAACCAGATTTCTCCCACTAAACTTCTTGTATACACAAGATTTTTCTTTCGCTTTAAAGGAAACTAAACTGGTTGATTGCATCGTCAAACAAATAATGTTCCAACTTCGTGATGCTTGCTTCAATCCATAATTGGATTTCTGAAGTTTGCAAACCTTTCTAGGATTTTCTAGATCTTCAAAACCCATAGGTTGTGTCATGTACATATCCTCCGTCAAGAACCCATTCAAGAAGATGGTTTTGACGTCCAACTTCCAAATTTCGCAATCAAAAATTTCAGCAATTGCTAGAAGAATCCGAATCGATTTAAGCAACCAATGGGTTTGACCCCATTTTGCAAGTCTATCAAGTCTAACACACCATTTTTTTGACATGGAGTCCATTCTAGATTTTATGGTATTAAGTCATTTCCTAAGTTAGTGCTCACCAAAGCTTGCTTGTAGGCTGTGGGTTCCATGCATTCCATTAGGAAATTTTGGAATCCTCAATTTATCATAATTTTAACAAACTATTTATTTTTTATTCTAAACTACCTACTTACTGGTATGAGCAACATTAGAAATATACCCTTCAACTCTTTGAGGTTTTTCATTCTAATGGGACGATGGAGTCTCGCTGGTCAAATTAGCTTGCTCCGACACATGATTCGTCAAATTAGCTGACTCATGCGCCCTTGCCTCTAATGTGGTGTTATCCACATCATTTGTTGCTCGTCTTGAATCTCTTTGAGAGCCACTTTACTCCCACTTGACTTTGTAGAAAGACATTCCTTCTAAAAAGACACCATCGCGAGTAACAAACACTTTGTTATATGCGCAATTGTAAGAATACCTTTTTATTTCTATTGGATAACCCATAAAGAAACATTTATCTGATTTTAGGGTCTATTTTGTCACCTTTGTAAACGTTTAACATAGGTTTCACAAACCAAAATCTTGAGAAAAGACAACTTTCGAACATTTCCAGTTCATAACTCATATGGCGTCTTCTCAACTGCTTTAGACGGATTTCTGTTTAGTATATTCACAGATGTTTTCTAATATGTATCCTCATAACGATATCTGAAGATCAGTAAAGCTCATCATGGATCAAACCAAGTCAAGCAAACGTTGGATTCCTGCTTTCTAACACACCTTTGATTGTGGTGTTTCTCTGATCGTGAAGTAATTCAACAATCCCTTAGATTATCATAAAATTCTCGAGTCAAATATTCACCACAACGATCAGATCGAAGTGATTTAATTATTTTCTCAAGCTGATTTTGTACTTCATTCTGGAGTCCCTTGAACTTTTCAAAGATTCCAACTTTTGCTTCATTAAGTGGATATAGTCATATTTACTTAAATCGTTAGTAAAAGTAATGGAGTATTTTAAATCCTTTGCTAGTTTTTGAACTTATTGGTCCACACACATCCATATGTATGAGTTCCAAAAGGTTATTAGCTTTTTCACCCTTTCAACTAAAAGGTGACTTAGTCATCTTACCTAACAAGCATGACTCACAATCTTAAGTGATTCATAATCAAATGAGGATAAGAGTCCATCCAATTGTAATCTTTGGATGCGCAATTGGTTTATGTGACCTAACCATACTATGTTATAAGTAGGTTGGTTTGAATCATCTGTTTTCGCTTTTGTGATCTACTTATATCAATGTTATAAAACAAAATTAACTCATAGCTAGCAAAATGAAAACAATTTATTACCTAGTCATGGATCAACACTTGCCCACGACAAGTAAACCAAATCAGTATTTGAATAAAAATTGAAATATTGTCTCATCAAAAACCGGAAATAGTCTAAAATCATCATAAAAATTCAGAAATTAAAACTATGAAGCTTTCTCTGGCCACTTGAACACTTCTCGTGCACCTTCAAGCTCCATTTCCAATGCTAGCCTCACTTCTTTGCAGTTTCTGCACAACATGAATAATGTTAGCGCTGCAACTTGGTTTCACATACCTAAGTGAAAGTTAAAATGTTTATAACAAGAATATTAGGTAACTCTTACCTCACACTTCATCGTAGTGGGGACATCCTTGTTGAAGCACTGGCTCATTCTCCTTTCATGTAATTCTCTGCATGATATTTGAGTAAATCAATCAACTTGATTGTCGAATCATCATCATCATGTGATAGTTTCTCAAGGTCAAAACCATCATGCAGTGAATGCAGAATTATATCATGAACCTCATGATCCAGGAATGGTTTCCCTAACATACTCTTGTACAGACTGAATAGTTGAACCATCATATCCACATGAATTTGTATAGACTTTCCTGGCATAAGCTTTCTGGTAATATTTCACTAGTATCTTGAAAGTTTCATGCCTAATGTTTCCAATCCAGGAGTCGTCGTTTCTAGGAACCATGTTAATGATTTACTCGACGTTTCCATCCAATTTCCTATCACCATGGGACTTGGCTATTCCATTACAAATATCACGTAAGCAATTGAATAGGAGATAAGGTTCATAGTCCATAAATCTTCTAGCCCAATCTTCTGAAATAGAAGATAATATGACAGACACGACTCTCTTAGATTCTGAATCATTTCTCAAATATTTCTCTAACATCATGCCTAGACTAAATCAGCCCTCAATTGGTAAGTCTAAACAAAATTCAAGCCTTTCGTTCCTTACAAGACTTCTAAGTTTGTTTTCCCAATCACTGAAATTGAGAAATTTGAGCCTCGTTTTCATTGTTGGTGGTAAAGTAGTGTTGTTATTGTTACGATTACCCATCTATGACAGAATAAGGCAAAGTTTAATAATTATGTTTAATAAAATTAAAGTACCATAAACAAATTAAATAGGTTACTTTAAAGCACTTTATTCAATATGAAATGATCCTATTTAAATTAAGTGATTCCAAGATCCATTATTTGTGTAATAGTTGACCGAACTGAGGCCCTACCATCAAGCATTACATTTTCAAGGTGAGTAACTCTTTACTGATTACAACTCTTGTAACTCTTGGTTTAATATTAACCATCACATGTTTTATTATTACCCTTTACTTCAAGGTTCTAAACGCTTTAGGTAACCTTGTTGAGCACAACCAATTAAATGTGTAGAACGTGATCTACCCCAAATTACCTAAGATAACAAGTGACGGAGGCAGACCCATCATTTATGATCAAAGGATTGTTGGGTATCTAAAGCAATCTCAATATTACCGGGACCTAGATTTATTATGTTGTGATTATTTAGTGAACTCTAGCGCATCATCAATCAACATAAATAAAATTTAACATGCATGATCTACTAATGCATAAATAAGGCATGACATAGTATGGCCCCTTAGTCCTAAGAAAACTAGAAATGAAAAGCTCCCACTTGAACCTTCATGGATCTCCACCCACCTTGCTCGATATTTTGGGCATTCACTTCATGGGCTTCTTTGGACTAAACTATTTCATTAACTAATCTATTTACTTTAAATAAAAAGTTACAAAAATACTTAACGGTGCGCAGACCGTATTTACATTACAAAAATACATGACGATGCGCATATCGTATTTAGAATTTATGGGTCATACTAGTCTATATACAGCAACATAATATCATATATTATATAAAAGTTCCATATAACAAATCACTCAACATGCTTGCCTAAACTACAACATCGAATGTTCACAATTAAGGCAACGCAATTCCTAAAATATCTCATATTTTTTTAATCATAATTAGATAATATCATATATTACTCATTGCCATCTATAAAATATCATATATTTTAAATTTGGCATGAGATAGAATCAATTCTTATTTTAATATGGAAAGATAAATCATATTTATTTTCCATGATTATCCTAACTTATTTAGGAGATTCTATCCTAATTACTAGCCAATCAAGTAATCTTAAAATCAATTATTTCCAAATCTAATTATGGGATAATCATATTATTTAAATCAATTATTATCCTTTTGGAATATGCTCAAAATATCCTAATAAATCCTATCCAAAATTAACCACTTTTATTATGGATAATCACCAAATTAACAACTTTTGAAATTTTGATTTTATCCCCAAAATAAAATCTGATTTTATTTTGAAAATATTTTAAAATATTTTTTTTATTTTGAAAACCGCCGCAACCACCATTCACCTTGGTTGACCAACCGAGGCTAGCCACGGTGGCTAGGCGCCTCCCAACACCCATTACCTAAGGTAGTAGCGATAGCAGCATTGTTGTTGGCTGCAGGCCACCGTGTGTGGCCAACCACGGTGGCTGGCTACTTCTTAGCAACCACTACCGCAAAGAGCAACAACAACAGCGTACGTAGCCGCGGTAGCAGCGTGTAACGCTTGCACGGCTGCTGCCCAACCACCCTTCGACCACCTGCCCTCCCTCTCTTCCCTCTCGGACTAACACCGGTCGGCAGCCACCAATGACCACCGTCTCTGCAAAAGACAGGGCTAACATGTAGAGAAACTTAGCCAATTTCATACTTAAGCGGCCCTTAGGAGAAGGGTACAAGTTAGTCGTCCCGCCTGAGATGGGGACCATTGCCTGGGAAGACAACCAGCGCAATGCAGACGGCTTCTTTGGCTGCTATGAGGCGGCTTTCTAGCAGGGCTCCGCTTCCCCCTTCATAACACAATAAAGGCCATACTCAGGGGTTATGGCCTAGGCATCTGGCAACTTACCCCCAATTCTTGGGTAAATATACTAGGGTATATTGCCGCCTGTGAAATGCAGAACCTGAACCCCGGCTGGGAGGCTTTCGCCCACATGCATTATCTGAGTCGGAGCCCAGGCGGTTGGAGGGCTTGGTACACTTTGACAACATATCCTCAGTACTTAATGACGCTTGACAAGCCGTCGAAGTGGTCGGATTGGAAAAACCGCTTCTACCTGGTCAAAGCTCCAACCAATGAGGATAATCGGGATTTCCGGACGTACAACCGGAAGCCTGAGTTGCTTGGGAAGAAATTTAAAATTCCCTAGATACCGGATGGGGATTATGAAGCAATCATAGAATCCGGATTCTTTGAGCTCACCACTTCCACTATCTCAACCGGCAAACTTATCAGTGTACCCAAGAATTGGGTACCCAAACACGAGTTCCTGAGGGACGAGGCATTCCTGTCCGCATGCGGGTTGAGCACCATGTTTAAAAAATGTAGGTTAGAGCACTCAACCGGCCAACTTATGCCGGATGTATGTTTCTGACTTCGCTTAGATGTTCGTTTTTATACTTTTTCTAACCAGGCGTCTCATTGTTATTTTGCAGCTGAAGGCCTAGCTATGTTGCCAACATACAAGACGCCTGCTAAGAAGGTCTCTGACATTCGAAAGGAGAATGCAGAGAAGAAAAAGGTTGCCCAGGCGGCTAAGAAAGTAAGTCCGCCTGACCTCTTTTCACATTACTCTATTGCTTGTTTGCTTTGCCTTTTCTTCTATTCCTAGTTGTTTCAAATCTAACCGTCTGACCCCTTTTTGCCTCGTTTCAGAATGGGAGCAAAGTTCCTTGCTCTCTTTCCAAACAACTTCGGCAAAGGCCGGTTGGGGAGGAGCCTGCTTCTAAGGTCCAAAAGACCTCTCATGCTGACCGGCTGATTGTCGGCGGCAAAACGGTGAAGAACACCGGAATAGGGTTCGACCTTTCGCACAGAAGGTCAGATGTCCCTCCGCCACCCTAAAAAACAGGCGGTACATCTGCCGAAAAAGGCCCACGCGGCACTCAGGAGACCCAAGGTACGAATGACCCCTTCAATCTCACTCTACTTGGCCTGCCCATGCGGGTCAAGTTTTACTCCCAACTCCAGCCGGAGGACTCGTCATCCAACCGGCACTCTATTAGAGGGGCGTTTGCTCCTTTCTCACCGTCTGTTTTTGGTGCAGATAAATCTCCTCGCTGGCCGGACGTGACACAATATGCCCGGGCCATGCTGAAAGCCGTCCCTAAGGACGAGAAGGAAGCGATCCCTAGGATCAACACCTTCAATTTTGACCGTGTGATGGTCAGCCTGACTGAGGTAATCTTATACATCCGTCTCTTCTTTAAACCATAATCTCATACTTGTCCGGTTTTTTCTAACCCCGGTTGTGTCTTCGCGGTCACTGTTGCGCGTGGAGGGGCTGAAGAAAGCATATGCACGCAAACAAGAGGAGGTAAGGAGATCCAAACGGGACGCCTCAGACGCCCATAATGTAGCTCAGTATTCAATAATTGTGCATGACTTAGAAACTAAATCTATAATCATGCAACAGGTGGACCAGATCAAGACCCTTTAGAAGGCCCTCAATGAGTCCAAGGTCAAGGCTGACAACCTTTAGGTGGCGTTGGAGAACGCTAAGACGGAGTTGAAGAACCACGAGGATTCTCTCCAGACCTTGGAGAAGACTCAGACGGAAAACTCCTCCCTGAAGAAGGAGAATAACCACCTGAAGAAGGAGGCTACCTCTTCAAAGAAAAACTTCGAGGCAACCCTTCATGCGGAACAGAGCCGGCTCATTGAGGAGAATGAGCAAGACTGCAAGAACCGCATGAAGCTGGCGTTCTCCCTAATTCACCCAGAAGCTGACTACACCGCCTGGGAGCTCGCCTATCGATACGCAGATCTCACCATTCTGGCTAAGGAGGAAGGTCAGCCAGCACCAGATCCCTATGAGCAATGGGCCAAGAAGTAAATTGAGAAAATGCAGGCTGAGGCGGCCGAAGAGGAGGAGGAGGACCAGGCGAAAGTTAAGGAAACCGCCAACCTCCCTAGCTCTGAAGCTGTTACAAACCAGGCCCAGCCACAGCAGACTCAAGCGCCTAGTGCTCAAACACCAACAACCCGGCTGACTCTTGAAATTGAATGAATGTAATTTCCGGCCTGCGTGTCGCGTATATTTGTATCTATTTTCACCGGACAGGGGTCCGGTTAACAATTTCAACATTTTGAATTTTTATTAAATATATTTCGCCGACTATGTCGGTTTTTGCCTTGATTCGATTCTCAGTTTATTTCTGCTCAGCATTAAGTATAATGACGCCTGACTTCCCATATATACCGGGTGGGGTTACTGAGTTTGCCCATGGATGGCTGGTTGTTTACTTCAAAAGGTTAACAGGCAGACGTCCACATGTGCACCCGGTTAGACAGACAAGCGGTGCTTGATTGTTTGAAGGAAACTAATCGCATTACTATCCGGCTGGGGTGTGCTCGTAAAGCACCCTGTTTTACCATGTTTGTATGTAGCCGGTTATTTGGCCGGCTATAGATCAGTCGTTTGTTAAATGCCAAGGTTTGGACCTCACTAGGTTCAGTGGCATAACCTTTTGAGGTGCCTTTGTATAAAAGCTGGTTATGGCATGACCTAGATTTTGCATGCCGTCTGTACTGGTTGGTAGTACGGGCGGCTGTATTTTCCTATTGGGGTACCGGCTGTATTACTTTGAACTAAAGCCCTGGGGTACCGCATTGCAGAAATGACCGGTTGTACTATTTGCAGTGAAGACCGGTCGCATCTTGGATACAAAGGATCATTCAAACAACCGGTTAGAGCCGATTGATTCATGATCGCTAGAACAATGTACCACTTGGAAGGGAGATGTTCTTTTCGACGAATTCACCCCAAATGGGCGTCGCCAGATGTCTGCTCTTTTGGAGCAGACAATTTTATTTTTAGCTGGCCGGTTGGCCTTTAATTTTATAGTTGTCGCCTGCGTATTGCACAGGACATGGCGAATGTATGCAAAAGGGGAAAATTTGGAAATAAACCATTCTCAATAATACACTCTATTTACAAAATTTTACAATTTGAAGTAGTACTTTTTTAAGTTGTCTGCATTCCAAGTTCTAGCTAGCTGCCTACTTTCTAAGGTCTCCAGGCGGTAGGTGCCGCCTTTGATTTCTTCAAAAATCCGGTAGGGGCCCTCCCAATTAAGAGTTAGCTTCCTTTGCTCATTCGCCCTACCGGTTGCCTCCATTTTCCGTAGCACAAAGTCCCCCACTTTGAGGGGTCGTTTGTGTAATCTTTTGTTGTAGGCCCTCGTCATTCTCAGACAGTATATTTCATGACGCAAGGCGGTGTTGCCCCTGCGCTCCAGCAGTGAGTCCAATGCAAGACGCATGGCCTCCCAATTAGCCTCTTCATCATAGAGCATGACTCGGAGTGTTGGCTCATAAAGTTCAATAGGCAGGACGGCTTCAGTGCGTATATCATGAGAAACGGGGTTTCACCGGTTGCCCCCTTTCAGTTGTTCTGATGGCCCAAAGGACGTGAGGCAATTCCTCTGCCCATAGACCGCTAGCCCTTTCAACTTTCTTCTTGATGCCGTCTGAGATTAATTATTGAAGGCCTCAACCTGTCCGTTTGTCTGGGGCTGGCCTACAGATGCGAAATAGTGTGAGATCCCTTGATCCCCCAACCAACCCTTGAGGATAGGCGTTTCAAACTGAGGACCATTGTCAAAGACCATGGACATGGGAACCCCAAACCGGGTGACTATGTTTCTCCAAATGAAGGAGATTACATCCTTAGTCTTTATGCCTTTGACCGCCCCTGCTTCAACCCATTTGGTGAAGTAATCCACAACAACCAAGATGTAACGGCGACCGCCTGAAGCAGGCGTGTATGGTCCTAGAATGTCCACGCCCATTTTGCAAAGGGAACTAGACTGTGAATGGTTGTTAGGTCTGTGGCCGGACGGTGTATCAGCCGGCCAAACCGCTAACATCTGTCACACTTCTTTACCAAATTCATGGCATCTGCCTCAAGAGTGGGCCAAAAGTAGCCATGTCGCCTGGCTCTCTTAGCCAGGGATCTGCCGCCTATATGTGATGCACAAAAACTCGCATGCAGATCCTCTAAGACTTCTCTCCCCTTCTCTAGGGTAACACATTTCAAAAACGGCTACAGGTACCCCTTTCGAAGGAGTTCCCCTTGATGCATTACAAATCTTAGAGCTCGTTTCCTAAGAGCAGCCGCGTCTGAAGGGACATCCGACAGAGTGTCGTCCGTCAAATAAGCTCGGATGGGGTCCATCCAGGTAGAGCTTCAGTCAAGAACTCCAATGGGATCATGTTCAATACTTCTTTTTTCCATGACCTACCAAAAGACTGACCTAGGCGCATCATAGGAGGCGGATGATGCCAACTTGGAGAGTGCATCCGCCTGATTGTTCTCGGATCGTGGCACTTAACGTAGATTGAATTCGTCAAGTGTCCCAGCCTCCTCTCTGACCGCCTGCAGATACTTGACCATAGCCGGATGGGTGGCTTCATAGTCCCCATGGAATTGGCTAATGATCAATTGAGAATCAGAACAGGCATCAACTTTTCAGGCCCCTGCCGCTTTGCACATGCGTATACCAGCCAGCAGGGCCTCGTACTCTGCCTCATTGTTTGAGGCTTAGAACTTAAACCGTAGTGCATATTCATATTTATCCTCTTCTAGAGAATGGCAGATTACGCCTGCACCACAGCCGTTCATAGTAGAGCTTCCGTCTACAAATAACATCTAAACCTGATCCGTATTTGCCGACTGTACCGGCCTAGTCATTTCGACAATGAAGTCGGCAAACGCCTGACCTTTTACTGCCCGCCTGGGTTCGAAAGTTATCTCCAGGCCTTGTATTTCAACAGCCTATTTGATCATTCTGCCGGATGACTCTATAGTAGTCATTGGCCGCTTGAGTGGCTGATCAGTATACACAATCACCAGATGTGCCAAAAAGTATGGCTTCAACCGCTTGACTGCTTTGTAAAGAGCTAACCTAAATTTTTCAATCATTGGGTACCAGAGTTCAGCAATTTTGAGAACGTGGCTGATGAAATACACCAAGAGCTGATTGTCGTCTCTCTTAGCAAGGAGAACAGCACTAAGGGAGTGATCAGAGATGACTAGGTACATATATAGAACCTCCTGGGGCAGGGGGCTCACTAGCCTTGGTAAAGAGTGCAGATGTTGTTTTAGCCTCTTAAATGCCGCCTCAACCTCTTCACCCCACTCGAATCTTGACCTCTTCCTGATTGCTTGGAAGAAATAGAGGAATTTGTCGCCTGACCGGCTGAGGAACCTCTCCAACGCCGCCAGGCAACCGGTAGTTTCCGGACTTCTTTGACAGTGCGGGATGACCGCATGTCAATAACCGCCTGTACTTTTTCCGGATTAGCCTCTATGCCTCTTTGATCAATCAGAAATCCGAGAAACTTCCCAGACTCAACACCAAAGACACATTTCTTAGGGTTAAGCATGACCTTGTGCCGCCTGAGGGTGGTGAAGGTTTCTCGGAGGTCAGCTAGGTGATCTGTCTGTAGCTTGGATTTGACTATCATGTCATCAATATACACCTCTACATTCCTTCCAATTTGATTGAGAAATACTGTGTTAATCATTCGTTGGAAAGTATCAGGCATCACCGTATAACAATATAACCCCTGATCAGTGACGAATGACGTCTTCTCTTGATCTTTTTTCCATAGGGGTATTTGATGAAAACCTGAGAAGGCGTCCATGAAACTCATTAGAGCATGACCGGCTGTAGAGTCGACTAGGATGTAGATCTTTGGAAGTGGATAACTATCCTTCGGACATGCCCTGTTCAGATCTGTGTAGTTTACACACATCCGCCAGGTGCCATTCGGCTTTTTAACAAGGACAACGTTTGCTACCCAATCCGGGTAGTAGCATTGCCAGATGAACCCAGCATCTAAAAACTTTTAGACCTTGGCGGCTTCCGTCTGAGATCTTTCCTTTCCGTGATTCCTCTTCTTTTGCCTAACCGGCTTATTTTTGGGATCAATGGCGAGTTTGTGGACAGCAAGATCCGGGCTGACGCCTGGAATCTCTTCCACTTCGAAGGCAAAAATGACTTTAAAATCTCTCAGCAGTTGGAGCATGTCTGCCCCCAATTTCTCAAAAGCGACCGTCCCAACCTTAACGGTTCTGTCGGGCCGGCTGTCGTCTAGGACGATATCAACGCTCTCACCAGCCGGTTGGGGTCGAAGGTCATCCAACTGTTCACCAGTCAGTGATTGCTATTATTTTTCTTTTTTGACGGGTGCCAGTTGGTCCGCCTTTCTCTTTTTACCGGTTGCCCTTGGAGTCAACACTGCATGATCGCAGTTATCCAGTTCTATGGGTTCTTCGCCATGACCGGCTGAAGCCATAGTTGGTTTGACGTCTGAGAGGTAACGCTCTCTAGCCGTCTTTTGGTCCCCATTCAAGGCACCGACTGCCCCATCATCCTTCTGAAACTTGATCAGCATGAGAGACGGGATGATGACAGCCTTGGACTCGTTGAGGGTGGGGCGACCAAAAATCATATTATAGGCGATCAGCTCCTCAACAACAAGGAACTTGATGACCATGTGCCGCCCTTACCCTTTTTCTCCCAGCTGGATGGGTAGGTTAATCCTTCCCACCGGATGCACCACCCCTTCCCCAAAACCGACTAAGGGGTGAGGAGCCTCATGCATGTTGCTCGGCTTGTACTTAAGCTTTCTCAAGCACTGATAGCTTATCAGGTCAGACGATCTCCAAGTATAAATTAAGATCCGGCCAACTCGTTGGTTGGCAACCTTACATTCGATGACGATGGGGTCATCGTGAGGCCGTCTGACCTGGCCTCGGTCCTTTTCAGAAATAAGGACCTCAGGAAAGGTGTCTTTCGACGCCTGGCCCTCATCTACTGAGTTGACCAGCTTCCTGATATTGTCCTTGGTACCCCGAATGGTAGGACCTCTACCCGCAAAACCTCCTGCTATAGTGAAGACTGTTTCTTTGTCTATTTTAGAGTTAGCAGCCGTTGGTTTGGACAAGTGTCCCTTGTTTGTCTTGGGGGTACCCTTGGACTTAGGTAAGTAGGACTTCAGAGCCCCCTCCTCAGCCAGACGGTCCAACAGCCGCCTGAGGCTATAGCAACCGTTGGTGTCATGGCCAACATCCTCATGGAATTGGTAGTATTTGCTCTTGTCCCGACTGGTGACAGGACTTTTCATTGCTGCCGGTTTTTCAATTGTTAACTGGTCTTTGATCTCCATGAGGATGGAGGAGAAGTCCTTGGTGAACTCGTACCTTGGGACGTACGGTTCTGATTTTCTTCTTTTCTTCTGGGCCGACTGACCAGATCGATCTGCCGCCCAGACCTCCTTTCTTTTCTTTTCTTCTTTCTTTGCCGGCTGGGATGGCCAGCTCTCTCTCCATTTGGACTTTTTGGGGTCCGTCGGGTGCCTCACGGCACAAAGCTTTGTCGCCTGTATATAGGCTTCAGCTTCCATTAATGCCTCTTGGAGGGTGGAAACCCTCTTTCTGACCAGGTCGAACTTGAAGGTCGACCCGTCTTTCAGACCCTAGAAGAAGTCTGTGTAGGCAACGTTGTCAGACAGTCCTTGAGTTTGAATTCTCATCAGATTGAAACTCCTGACGTAGGACCTAATTCCTTCCTTCTCTCCCTGCTGTATGGCCCCCAGATCGAGGCTCGTTTTCTTGGCAAGGATGTTCATTGAGAAGTTCGACGTAAACAAGTACGCCAAAGTTCTGAAGTTGTTGATGCATCTGGCTGGAGGGTTTCCAAACCATCGTTGGGCTATCCCTTTCAATGTAGCCGGGAAGCACCGACACCAAGCGACATCATTTAACCCCTATAAGTACATGAGGTTGGTGTAGGCCATTAGGTGATCTTCTAGGTTGGCGGTACCGTCATAGGCACCGACCAACACATTTTCACCTTAGCCGGCTGTGCCGCCTCGGTAATTTCCCTGAAGAATGTCGTTGGCTGTTCCCCGAGGTTAAGCAGCCGGAGCTGCAAGTCCATAGGCTGGACCGGTTGTGCCGCCTGACCCCCGAAGAGGGTCGGCTGCATGTATGGAGATCCATACGGCATGTATGGTGACCTGTAGTGTACTGGCTGGATAATTTTGGGACCAGAACGTGCGGACAGACCGCACGACTGACTCCCTTTGTTTGATTCTGAATACTATATGGAAGCATTTCGGAAGCTGTCTGGGTAGGTCGCGTTGAAGCCGACGCGGACAGCTGCAGACTTCTCTTATCCTGGATAAGCATCCGGGCATTAGAGTAAGTCCTCTTTGATCCATCCGGCTGTACTTACCGGATGGGCTTCCTTTGCCCTGTCTTAGGGAAACAAAACTTTGAGATGTCAATCATGGACCCATCCGCCACCTTTGGTTTCGGGTGAGGGGTAGGCATACGATCTTTCAGCGCCTTCTTTCAGGAGGACGGGAGCTTCTTAGCCGGCCGACCCTTATGAGGGCCAGTGGACTTGTTTAGGAGGCTCTTGATCTCGCCCTTGAAACTTGTTATGAATTTCATGAGTTCGTCTCTCGTGACGAGAGCAGCACCTTCTGCCGCCTGGGTTGTCCTAGTTGGCCTGCTGGTTAGGTTGCCTGGAGCAGCCTGACTTCCACCCCGCTCCTTTATTTCTTTGGAGCGGATGTGTTTTGTTCTGAAGGACCCGTCTGGGGCCACATAGGTGTCAATTTCATAATCGTCACCACTATCTTGGTTCGTATAGACCTCAGGCTCGACCGTAGGCCGTTTGACTTCATTCGTTGGTACAGTTTCAGAAGCCATCTAGGAAGTACTCTCCCCACAGACGGCGCCAAATGTTTCAGGATTTTTTGATGTGTCCTGCGGGAGAGTTACAATTCCTAGTATGTGCAACCGACGCCTGTACCTGCAAAACCACGAAAACTCCGGTTGGTGGGAGCTCCGCCTCCGACGATCAAGTTAGTAACGTACATGAGGTAATAAGTGCGGAAATAATAAATACTCCTCGCTAATACAGGAGGATTCTGCAATAAATATTGCTCGGGATTTATGTTTGTATTTATGGATGCCCAATAAATGAGGTCTGACCCACTATTTATAGTGGGGAGACCAGTACCCCATCTAGGGTTCAAAGGACACGTGTCAACAGGGGATTGACGCCCTGTTGACCTATGGCTGGTTGCCACGTGTCGCAAGGCCATTGGGCCACGTGTCTAGGGTAATTTTTACCCTAAACAGCATGGATTAGTAACCTAATTGGAGGTCAATAAAACTTGTATTGTTTTAATTCTGAAATGCAACATTCCTCACCGCATTACGAAATTTCGTCCGATAAACTGTTGTAATGCGCTATATAAGATTATCTCAACGAGCATGGCTAACAAATTTAAACCTTTTATTAGTGACATTATAGCTATTAATCAGACTGCTTTTGTCCCGAAAGGATTGATTACGGATAATGCCTTAGTTGCTTTTGAGGTATTCCATGCTATGAAAAGGAATGGTGAGGGTAAGGATGGTTCGACTGCCATGAAATTGGACATGACTAAAGCTTATGACAGGGTTGAATAGATTTTTCTTGATAAAGTCATGTGCAAAATGGGTTTTGTGGTTATTAGGTTGGACGAATATTAGATTGTCTTTCGATTGTTTCTTTTGCTTTCAAGATCAACAGGAAATTATCTAGTTCTGTTATTCCATCAAGAAGTTTGCATCAAAGTGATCCCATCTCTTCTTATTTGTTTCTTCTGGTTGTCGATGCTTTTTCAACATAAATATCCAAAGCGACTCGAGAAAATAGGATTCATGGGGTGAGGATTTGCAGAGGCTTCCTAAAGTGTCACACTTATTTTTTACAGTGACAATTTATTGTTTGCTAAAGCAACTGTTAGAGAATGCTTCGTGATGGCTCAGAAAATATGAGGAACATCTGGATAAAAGTGTCAATCTAAACAAAACAGATGTGTTTTTCACCAAATCCGTGGACTCGTCAAGGGTTAAAGAAGTTGTAAAGCATGAAAGATACTAAGGGTTGCCTATTATCACTGGTAGATCAAAAAAGGTGATTTTTAATGGGCTAAAGGAAAGGGTTTTGAAGAAAATTCAAGGGTAGAAGGCATGCTTGTCACTTGGGTAGTTTTGTCAAAGCCAAAGAACAAGGCCTCAAAACTTTGGCGCCCCAAATTTATGGGTAAAGCCAAAAAAACAAAAAATTCTTTAATAATATAATATGCTCATCAATTCACGAGCAAACTTCTCACGTACACTCCCCAAATCTCCATGATTAATTCTCTTTTTCCCTTAAAAACTAATTAATTCTATAATTATACTCTCCTAGAAATCTTCTCAATAATTAATATCTATCATAGTTGAACTAATTCTTCTTTCTAATTTTTTATTTTTCTATTGCAAGTGTGAGGTATAACTATTCCCTTTATTAAACAATTTTACTTAAATTTATTATTAGATAATTTACTTAAATTTATTATCAACCAATACATATAAAAATAATGATGTTCAAGTTCAACAACCAAAGTTTCTTATATGTAGTATTTATAAATAATCAATATCTCTCTATATCTTCTAATTCCTACACTAAATAATTTTTTATCCATTGCGAAAAGGGAAAATATTGCAATTGGAAGTAAACAAATTATTTCAATTTTGTCTTTGACGTTTTTTTTAATTCAACAATTTAAGTTCATGTTGAATTTTTTAAATTCAACAAATTAAATTTTTTTTTTTTATCAATTTTCTTTCGATGCTCTTCTTGTAGGGATTTAGGTACTCTAAGCAAAATTTCATGAATCACATTCATACACACCTAAAAAAGGATCAGATGCATAACACACAAGAATCACATAATTGTACCTTTGAAGCGTGATTTCCACGTTGGGATTGACTATAAACCAGGGAGATAAGAGAGACCCAAACGTTGCTCCTCTATTTAGTCCATGGGATTCGAATGAATGTCCACCAATGCTATATTGGTCGGATGATTGAGGAAACACCACGATCACCACCTTTGCGGACACCCTAACCACTATCGCGAGCACCACCACACGAGCACACCGCCGGTGCCCCTTAGGGATGTACGGACGAGTGAGGGAGTGAGAGAGAGAGGGGTTGGTTTGTGTTTAACAATTAAGGTTGGATCAACTAATCACAATGTGTTATTAAAACCCTAGGCACCTAGTCTAACTATAATCATATTATAATTAGACTAGGTTAGAAAGCCCAAACCCTCTATAACACTCCATATGGCCGGCCACCTAGGGTGAGAAGGCCCATCTCCCTCTAAGGTTCAACCCAACCCCTTTGTGTGACCTTATAGGATCCGTTTAATTGGGATTTGGCCTATTTTACTAGCCCAAATATCGTTGGTACCTCTATCTATAATATAACGACGACCCAAAATGACCGAACTTAATTATCTCCATAATTTATGTAGGGTTTCGTAGTGACCCTCACTACGCGGAAGGAAACCCACCAAGACCCGCCCCGATAACTAAAGCAATTAAAGCATGCAAATATAATTAATACATAATTAAAAGAAGGGATAAAGAATTATACCCTAGACGCGTGCTTAGCTCGCTAAAAGAGCTCTTACTTCAACCTCGCAAATGCAAGGCCTCCGACAGTTCGTACCCTTGAACCCGATCCGATCGTCCTAAGTCCCGAAGGTTAGTCGGGACCCGAACAAAATATAAACTTTGGATTTTTACAAACTTAAGGTATTCTCAACAATGGAGATGCATATATAGTTCCACTCAAGTGTGTATTCCCAAAATCCCACTCAAGGGGTATTTATAGGGAATGGGGACTTGAATCCCATTTTCATGATCAATGTGGGATCATGTGCAAATGCATTAATTTATTTAATTCTAAATTAAATAATTAATCAAAAGCAATCACCATGCAACAAGTGTCAAGGGGAGAGAGAGAGAGTTAGGTGAGGACCATGTCCCTTGGGGGGACCATTGCCTTGCTCCCCAAGGGAAGCCTTAAGGCTTTTGGTCCCCACACCCTCAAACCGCCACACCTTAGACAGCTGGGCTGGCAGCCTGCCTTGGCTGTCAACTGACGCCTAACACCAAGGCTGGGCAGCAAGCCAGCTTGCTGTGCCAGCACGCACTAGCCCTAGCATCCTGCTGGGCTACTAGGCGTTGGGCGCTGCTAGCGTGGTGTTGTTGCCTACCCAACGCACACACACACGCATAGACAGCATGTGTGCTGCTAGCGAGCCAGCATGTTGGGAATTGCCTCGCAAGCTGCTGGCCTCGGCACTCGCATATGCGCACATCACATATGCTAGATGGCTGGTGCGTGGCGATAGGCCTAGGCATACACATACGCACACATGAAAGTGCCCCTGCGATGGTGTTGTGCTATGCGAAGGCACACACGCACGCACACACGCTAGTGCCTAGCACTGCGATGGTGGTGTGCTGTGCGAAGGCACACATGCACGCACACAAGCTAGTGCCTAGCACTTGCGATGGTGTTGTGCTGTGCGAGGGGCTGCGATGGGCGATGCTAGGGCGCATGGCTTGCTAGCACATGCGCAAGCACCTAGCACACCTAGCATGCGATGGACTAGCCTAGCCTAGCACTCACATGGCTAGGCCAATGTGATGCTACGGCTATGCTCGTACTTGTTGCTTGTGATTTTGCGACGCTCGGTTTCGACGCCCTAGGCTCGATATCCGACGTCTGTGTTCGTCAAACTCCGAAGACTCATTGAATCCTTCGGATTAATTCGTCGTCTCGGATCGGTTGTTCGATTGGGTTCGACCCGAAGGGTTCAGTTAAGCTGTAATATAAATTATACCTTAATACTACTGATCGGAAGCGGCCTCCACCTAGGCATTCCGATCACTTGACCTTACTGAAGAATTAGCTCTGTAATAATTCTAAACCCTCTATCAGAATAATACACTTGTTGGAAGGACACCATTCCTTTCAATTTAATCCATTTATATATCTAGTAATTGCACTTAACGAAGACATAAAACCTTCACTTCTTAGTATTATTTGTTGTTGATTTTTTAAATATTGTAACTGTAATTGTATCAAAAATGTCAATCTGATAAAAACACATTTTACAAGGGCCTAAATTTTGTACTTAGAAAAGTGCTTCTAAATCTTTAGAGATGGCCCTGGTGGAAGGAGAAATTATTATCGAGACCTGAAAATAAACACTAATTAAAGTAATTGCTCAAGCTATCCCGACGTACATGATTAGTATTTTTAAAATTCGAGATGGAGTCCTAAATGAAATTCATTCATTATTGGCACGATTTTGGTGGGGTACCTCAGATTTTTCTAGGAAAATGCATAGGCATAGTTAGGACTCTATATGTAGGCCGAAATCGATGGGTGGCATGGGATTTCGTGACCTTAAATTTTTCACACTAAGTTCTTCTCTCTAAGCAAATTTGGAGACTTTATTCAGATCAATCCTCTTTGCTCCATGCACTCCTTAAGCCTCGTTGTTTTAGACATTGCTTGGTTTTAAAAGCTTATAGAGGTAATCCTAGTTATAGTTAATGTAGCTTGTAGGGTTCCAAATCATTACTGCTTGATGACTATCTAGGACACCCAGCAAAACCTCCTACACATGGTCTGCTTTATGATTTGAATTTGCGAGTGTAAGAGTTGATAATTGGCGCACCTTCTCCTGGCTAGAACACTGAGGTGTTGCGTGAGTTATTTTCGGCGGATGATTGTAAGACCATTCTTCAAATACCCTTAGCTAGAACTGTGTCTGATGATTTGTTGTTTTGGTGGCCATCTGAAGATGGTGTTTATAATGTAAAATTTGATTACTAGCTTAGAAGAATGCGTCACATTAATGGCGCCGATGCTGGGGTTGGGGATGTGGAATAAGAAGCTTGCGCATTATCAGGAACCTCAATGGTCCTCTGAAACTTACCACTTCTTGTGGCGAATGTGTAAGGGGTGTGCTGCGATCAAGCAAGAACTTTTTCGTATGCATATCGTTAGGGATGATTTGAGTGGTGTGTGTGAGATAATGAAGTGGAATATGTCATTCATGTGCTTTTTGATTATGGTACTGCACACAATGTTTGGAATAATAGCCGTTTTCAGTCACTGGTGGGTGATTCTCCAAACTCCTCCTTTCGTTCCAAACTTGCGGGTAAGCTAGATCATGCTAAGCTACTTGTGTTATATGCCATAGGATGGTCCCTTTGGTTTCAAAGGAATAAGATTCATGATTGTTGAGGGTTAGCTTGCTTGTCTCTAAATGCTTCTGAGACGGCTGCCAACTATGACGAGCTCGTTAAGGACTATTGTATGTAAGGCAAGAAAGTGTTCTCTAGCCTCAAAGTGCAAATCTCTCGTTAACAGCATGGTTACGTCCCTTTGATGGTTTTATTTAAGTAAATGTGGATACTTATCAGGGCCGTTTCTGAGATTTCGGAGGCCCAAGGGCGAAAATTTTAAATTGGGGCCCTATTGCTATAATCGTACATAATTTAATTTCACTAAATAATCTAATTATAGAAGCTATAAAATACATTACAATCTAATTTTTTAATTAATGTTAAGATGTTATAAAATGCATACTACAGAGTATATAATATTGCTGGTTGACAACTTTATCTAGATACAAATGTCTCATCTACCAAAATAAAATAACATCATGATTGACCCTCTCCAGCAATTGAAACCGGTCATGATCACTTATTTGTTCACAATCTAATAGCTTAAACATTTTACTATTATAACAAAATTTGGTTGCAAATATATTTTTAAAATAATAGAGTTGAAAATGATAATTGTATTGCTCTATTTCAATGTATCATCCAAAACCTACCTAAGTGGGGAATAAAATTCAAGTCATCTAACCACCAAGCCACATACAAAAACATTATTAAATATGCGCGCATTATAACCTAAAAATAATGACTTATAAGCTTAGAGAAAATGGGCCCTCTCTATCCGTGGGCCCTAGACAAGCTCCTCGGCTGCCTGGGTCAGATACAGGCCTAATACTTCCTATATGGGGTTTAGGGCAGTGGCGAGAAACCATCGGGGAAGGGGGGGGGAGAGATCATCTTGGCGCTGCAGTTAGACATGTTAAGGGTGTATGGACAGTGGAGTGTGTAGACTGCGCGTTTTGGGCTCTCGATGGCTCGACGCCATAAGTGTGACACAAGTATGGCTAGAAGATGATTCTTCTTCTGCCCAAGAGTATTGTACTCTTAGCGGATTACTGTATGATTTACAATATTCCTGCCTAACGTTTTCCTAGAAGAGAGAGAAAAAAAAAAAAAGAAAAGAAGCTAGTCATCAAAACAATAAGTACAATAAGCTTTCAGCTATAAGCTAACCGTTGATCACGAAGCAATGCCAGTATTTCCTGTTTATTATCATAGTTCCCAAGCTTTAACCTAGTAACAGGCATATATATATTGAGCAGCCGCTAAGCAGTAGACAAAGAACCCATAACAACGTTTTCTCTTTCATTCTTTCAATCGCTTCGTTCACTCTTGAATCTCCCTGAATTTGAAACCTCCATTAAAGCAGCAGCTAGAAGCTTTAGAGCTTAGCCTGGGTTTTTGGCCTAGAAATGCTGCAACAACACACAATCAGTTGTATCGATTGGAAGCCATCGCCGGTTGTAGCCCTTGCCACCAGCGCCGACGACTCCCAAGTCGCCGCCGCTAGAGAAGATGGCTCTCTCGAGATTTGGCTCGTATCTCCTGGCTCCGTCGGCTGGCACTGCCAATTGGTATTACTTTTTCTGTGATTGTTTCTTTCTTTCTTTTCTTTCAATTTTTGCAAAATGTACAAATTCTGCGTTTTCTTTCACTGTTTTGATGGTGTCGCGGCTTTTGAAAACTTTAGACGATTCACGGCGATCCCAATTCGAGAATTTCGTCGCTTGTTTGGTGCCGCACGAGTTCTAAGGGTTCTTCGTCTGGAAGATTGTTTTCTTCTAGTATTGATGGGTCTGTTTCTGAGTGGGATCTTTATCAATTGAATCAAAAGGTTCTTTTTCTAATTTTACTCGTATTGTGTACTTTAAATTGATAGATTATATAACTGATTGAGGGACGTGGGTTTTTCATTTGAATGGTTTTTTGATTTTAATTGTTTTGTGATGGTAGACTGTGCTGGAATCAGTGGGCGTATCGATATGGCAGATGGCAGTGGAGCCGTTAAAGAACAGTTGGGGAGATATCGAACACGAAGCTCATAGCAATGGAAATGGGGTTGTGATAGATAATAATATTGATGATAGTGAAAGTAGCGATGATGATGAAAGTTATGGTAGAGTTGAGCTTCATGAAGTGGAGAATCGTCGATTAGCGCTTGCTTGTGATGATGGTTGTGTGAGATTATATACTATCCCTGATACTAATGAGTTGACATACCATAAATCGATGCCTAGGGTTAGCGGTGAGTGCTCTACATTGTGTCTGCTTACATTTTTTTAGTTGTTTTACAATTTGCGGGTATTCACACTCTTGTTTCGTCTTATAACAGGCCGGGGTCTTAGTGTGACCTGGAGCACTGATGGAAATTTTATTTATTCTGGAAGTAGTGATGGGTATGCTTTCATAAATTGAAAATTATCTCTTAATTTGGAGAAAAGATGTTGTGAATTCATGTGTGCAAACACGATAGGCTGTCTAATGTTACTTATTTGTAATCTGCAGGTATATTAGATGTTGGGATGCAAAATGCGCTCATGAACTATATAGGATTACTGTTGGTCTTGGAGGTTTGGGAGCTGGGTCAGAAATTTGTGTTTGGTCATTACTTGCTCTAAGGTAGTTTTTGAACCAAATTAATCTGTTTCGTACTGTAGCCTATCTAATAGTTGTTGACTTGTAGGACTAGGGGTTATATTAAATAAAGCAGTTACCTCTACAAAATTGTCATCATTGATGCTTTGTTGATGTCACACTCAATTAGCATATTCACTTTTTTTCGTTTGTTCACTCACTCAATTGATATGTTGTGATTAGGTGTGGGGTTCTTGTGAGTGCTGATAGTACAGGCAGTGTTCAGTTCTGGGATATTAAGCATGGAACACTATTGCAGGCTCACTCTCTTCACAAAGGTGACTCATTTGCTTTGGCCGCAGCGCCTTCCCACAATAGGGTGTTTTCTGCAGGTTCTGATGGAAAGGTATACAAACTCTGAAATGCCATGATGACCAATCAAATTGAGTGCATCCTGATTGATGTTATGTAGGTTGGAAGATGTATATAATCATATAATGTCATTAATCAGCTGTCTGGAATGTTCTTAGAATGTTTCCTTTTGTTATTGCATTGTTTTTCTACTTGGCTTTTCTGTCTTATGGTTTGTTCTGTTAAGTTGTTGATCATTTGATAGGTTATTTTCCATGGTTTTGTCCTATTTCTCTATAGTGGTAGGTTCTATGTATTTTTTCAAACTAGCATAATAATTGCATTGTTTTCTGCTTATGATCACATCAAGATAATTGCTACTGTGTCCCTCTTGCCAAAGTAAGGAGTCCATCAATTGGGTTTGGATTATTTGTTTATTGATGCTCCTTGCTAACTAAGATGCATGTAAGGCTGTGGACAACATTGCTTGTTTAGAATGAAACAATAAATAACCCATGTGGAATTGGTCAGTTTGTTAGTTGATGCTTCCTGTCATCCTGTGTAATAGAGTTCTGTAGGGTATGTTATGTTAATGGATTTTCTTCCAATACTTTCGAAGTGGACGATCAATTGAAGACACTGATTATGGTTCTTCTATTGCTTCATGCAACTCTTAGACCTTATCAGTAGATTAATGCAATTGTTTTGTTTGTAAAGTATTAATTTGTGAAAGGTTTCAACACTTTAGATATTCTCAATATGTGTTATTATGCAGCAACTAAGGTTAATATTGTTTGACAGGTGATCTTATACGAGCTCTCTGATGATGTTCTTGACTCCAGTCACGCTAGTAAGTTGTCTTCTGCAGTCAGGAAGACATGGGTTTATGTTGATAGCAGAAGTGCTCATACACATGATGTTAGGGCATTGACGGTGGCAGTGCCTATTAGCCAGGAAGGTCTGTCTTTGTGCTTCACTTCTGTGCTGCTTTTTCATGATTGCTAGAGCATGTGTAAGCATCCTCTATGCACTGAAGATTTTAGGTGTGCTTTCCCTAATGAAACATGCTGTTTTCCATTGTCAGATTTGCTCCTGGATGAAAAGGTTAAAAAAGTTCGCACAAAAGAAAAGCCTGTCGACTTTAGTTATCACAAGTGGGCAAATTTGGGGGTTCCAATGCTTCTGTCAGCTGGTGATGACACTAGAATGTTCGCATATTCTGCCAATGAATTTACGAAATTCTCTCCTCATGATGTATGCCCTGCTCCTCAAAGAGTGCCTGTACATTTGGTCCAAAACTCTGTTTTTAACATGATGCCATTGCTTCTAGTTCAAGGCTCTAATGGAATTGATATCCTGTCTCTTAAATTGGGAAATGGTACTGCTCTTGATAAGGCTAATAGTGGACACGCAGCAACTAATTTGTTGGCCCGTGTCAATAGTAAGGGATCTGGAAAGATTACTTGCAGCGCTATATCTCCTTCTGGGTCACAATTTTGCTTTTCTAATCATGCCAAACCAAGACTATTTGGATTAAAGAGAGGTGGAGGTTCCAAAAATGCATGGGTTATTGATAAAAGACAACTTCCTGGCAAACTGCCTTATGCTCATGCCCTGGCTTTCACTTCAGATTCGTCTCGATTAATTGTTGCAGGAAGTGATAGAAGAATATACGTAAGTTCTTCCTTCCCTTTTTCATTATATTCATGTATACTCTGTTATGGTTATTTTCATTTTCTATTTTGACTTTGTATAAAAAAAATTTAGGCATAGTAGCTTACTAATGATTTGTTGAACTTAATTTCTCTTTGAATGCTAAACATATACAAGTAGATGGTTTGTGAATTCTTGATTTTCTTAGTATGCTAAAATAGTTCAGCAAATGATTATTGACAACAATTCTATTGCTAGCTAAAGCTATGACTCTTGCACAAATTTATAAATAAGACTATTGTTAACAAGTTCCTATACATTATTAATGAAATTACTAACCCAGTTATTCATTCTTTTTATTGACTGTGTTGGTTTTATAAATAAACTATATAAAAGCTCTGTGTCTACAATTTGGATTTTTGATGGATGCAGAATTCCTCGTGTTTTTATGACTTACCTACTTACCTACTTAAGTTTTTGGTTCCAATGAAGAATTGTCTTGACATCTAGGCCCTATTCTGTTCACCTTATTTTCTATTTCATGTCTTACAAGCTTAGATAAGATGGTTTTAATAAGGGTTACCCAAGTTCAAATTACAGCTAGAACAAGTTTTAATAAGGTTTATTAAGTTCAGATTAGTTCTGGTAAGTTAGATAAGATTACTTCTTAGAACTTTATAAGTGAAAATCAGGTGAATGTGTGCGGATACCATCTTAAACTTCTAATGGAACAAGTTACGCATGACAATAGAGTCAAGCCAGTGTAAAGTGCATTACCAATGATGGCTTTTATCAAGATTTGATCGGTGTCTAGTACTTAGTTTGCACGGGAACAAAAAGTCCGAGAAATGTGAACATAGGGAAACATAAAGTTTAATTTTTCATTTATTTATTTATTTAGATCTTTCAAAATTTGAATTAATTGTGCAATTTTTGGAAGATTTTTGTTTGTGTGAGACTAGAGATTTTTTTTTTTTTTTTTTTTTTGGGGGGGGGGGTAATTTGCTTGTAGTCTTAAAGAAAATGTTTCTGCCTAAATTTCCTTGAGGTTCAGGCTTCAGAGGCTCCTAGTTTTGGAAATGAGAAGCAGGTATTTTTGTAAAAGTTTCCAAGCTTCTTATGTTTTTGCTGGACTGCTGGTTGTAGGGGTGGGGGTAATTTGCTTGTAGTCTAAACAAAATGTTTCTGCCTAAGTTTCCTTGAGGTTCAGACTTCAGAGGCTCCTAGTTTTGGAAATGAGAAGCAGTTATTTTTGTAAAAGTTTCCATGCTTCTTATGTTTGTGCTGGACTGCTGGGTTGTAGAGGGTAGCTTTGCATTGGACTTAGGCCTTTTCTTTCCAGTCCAGCTTGCTTGCTTTCTGTTTCTGTCTCAATCATGTCATGCTTGTATTGTGACTGGGGATTATTCACATCTCTACGTGTAAGCTATTACTAGCAATAATTAGTATGCAAAAACCTGAGGCTTCTAGTGGGGAGTACTCGTATGCGATCTTATTGTAATTTATTGTGCCATTCGGAATGTATAGTAACATGTGGCATTGGAATGTTAATATTTATAGTAATATGTTGTGGCATTTTGGAATGTGTAGTAATGTATTCTGACATTTGGAAACTTAAAATATTTGTTTTTGTAAGGAATGTATTGGTATTCATAACACCCATGCTTCCATGGTAAACTATTGAATAAATTTAATTTCTACTTTTTCACAATTTTCTTAGTAAACTATTAATAAAAGTCACTTTCTACTTGGTCCAATCATGCACTTATTCTCTCTCTCTCTCTCTCTCTCTCTCTTTTTTTAAAATTGGGTAGTTCTGTTGAAAATTTTAAATTATGAAATTGTTTGTATATAGGAATTTTTATTGAGCTTCAAGTATTGGATAGACAATTTATGCTCATTTCCTTCTTCACCTATTGTTTACAGGTTGTAGACCTGGGATCCACAGAATTGTTGCACATTTTCACACCTTGTCGTAAGACACAAGATGAGCATTCGCCACCCAGTGAGCCTCCGATCACAAAATTGTTAACAAGTTCTGATGGACAATGGTTGGCTGCTGTAAATTGCTTTGGGGATATATATGTCTTCAATATGGAAATACAGAGGTAAGGAGTAGTGCGATGGGCCTTCTTTTTATGTTATTTTCTTAATTAGTAAGTTTATTTGATTTGTGTTACAGCTTAGTTTATGTCCCCCTTTTTATTTTTATTTTTAATTTTTTTTTTTGGGAAAAAGTTTACAGCTTGTTAAAATATTACTAGTCCTGGTTTTTTTTTTTTTATTTTTTATTATTATTTATTTATTAGAGTGGTAATGGAAGATTGCCTCTTATATGTAGTTTTATACTTAAACTCAGTAACATTGGATGCTTTTCACAATGTTCTGTAAGTTACTTGCCTAGCTTTCTTTGGCTCATGCCAGGTAATCTAATTGAGTGTGGGGTTGTTACAGAATAGTTGAGCCCACCAAGAGCCAAATTCCTCAAAAACTCTGCTTAATCAATGGCATTGTTGCACAGCCTTAATTTTACTGTTCTTTTTTCTGCAATGCTCCATTTTATTCTAATTAAAATCTGGCTACATATCCTGGATTGCACTACATGTTTCTTTTTAGAGTGTTATCTGGATGTCCATCTTGCCATGGCTTTTAATTACTGCACATCGGGGACATTATGTTCCTATCTTGCACATATGCATTATCCATGTGTCCATCAGGAGGGAAGATGAGTACATTGTAGCTAGTGCTTTTTGACAATGTTTTACAATAATGCTTGTGAAAATCATTAATAAATGCTCATTTACTTTGTTTTGCTGCAATTAGCTTGCCTTTTCTGATGTTTTTATATGTGAATTCCTTGTGTGATCCAGCGTATGATCCCTTCTTTCTAACACTGGCTGTGATGTATGATATTGATGAATTCTTTGCTTACAGTTATCATGCATGTTTTTTCCTGCATTTTTCATTTGATTATGTCTTGCAATTGTCAATGCATGCTTCTTATCTGTATATCTAACCATCCTCCTTATTGCATGAAACAGACAACATTGGTTCATATCAAGATTAGATGGTGCTTCTGTTACTGCTGGTGGCTTCTCTCCCCATAGTAACAATGTGCTTGTCATCACAACATCATCAAACCAAGTTTATGCATTTGACGTAGAGGCCAAACAATTGGGTGAATGGTCAAGAAAAAACTCTTTCACTTTGCCTCAGAGGTTCCAGGAATTTCCTGGCGAAGTTATTGGCATCTCATTCCCACCATCAGCAAGTTTGTCATCTATTGTTGTTTATAGCTCAAGGTGTGTTTCCTTTACCTTTCTGTCTAGAAGTTGGCTTGCTTCTATTCATTTCTGGAGATGGCTGTGTGCTTTTTTATGTTTGGCTAGTATAACTTGATTTCAGAATTGCAATTTTGGTAGTTTGTGAACTACTTTAGACAAATTGTCCGTAATTTTAGTGGTTAATGGTTTGAGTTACAAATTATGCCTCCTTTTAAAGGTGTACCTTTCTTCTCACCAACAGTTATTTCCTGCTTTTCTGGCATATCCCGGTCTTGGTTGCAGTTTATCCCAAGATAATTTTGTCTTACTTTCTCTGGAGATAATAATACCTCTTTGTCCTTAGTTTCCCGTAGTGTATGAAGCATGCATAAGGGCAATGAACATCCAGCTATTAATGTCTTGAAAATACAGTTTCTGTTTTAGATCATTGGCAGCTCTTTTTACTACCTTACTCCTTTACACCTTTCTTCTCACTCTTTCATTTACTACCTTGATCTTACATCTTTCCACTTTTTAAAACTCTTAGTTTATTCACCTTTTTCTTACACCCCTCTTACCCATGGAAAAAGAACTCGGCCGTTCCGTTATGTAACGCCCGCCTTGTAACGGGTTTCAGACTTGCCGTTCCGAAAAAGGCCGTTATATAATGCCAAGTTGAAATTCACACCCAAATCGGCGAGTTGGCCGTTCCGTAACGGTAGAACGCTGTTCTGAAACCGTTACATTTGCGAGTAATCCTTTTGGGCATGCTGAAATTCTCGGAAACAGCCTTCCATTTCTTCGTATCAGTGCTAACATGGCTATGGAGAAAGAAGAGAAGTGAGGAGCGGGGGACCGGGGGACCGGGGGTTGAAGAAGAAAGGAAGTTGAAGAAGGAAGTACAATTTATGAAAAAGTAAAAAAAAAAGTTGAGTCAAAGAGTCACATGCTGCATCACCTTTTTGTCTTTTTTGTGACAGCTTTGTTCCATCACCTTTTTTACCCATTTATTTATTTGACCCTATAGCTACCCCTCTTTACCCCTTTTTTAAAAATAATCTGGGGGCTTTCTACTCCGAATTGAAATTTAATGTTTGTAATAGTTTTGGGCATAATATGGTATAAATACAAAGCACGTGAATTAACAAGGTAAAAATTCTACTTGTGTGATTTTTTTTCAAAAATTCACGCAGCGAAATCCGCGATCTGTTCTATTTAACTGTTACAAGCCATTTCCGCGACAACGCGACCGTTATCGCTAACGCGACCGCGACCGCGTTTTTTTTCCATGTCTTACCACATCGTCACTTACCCTCCAATTGCCTTAACCGTGTAAATGTTGGGAACTTTCGAAAAAGAGGTAGTATGAAACTATGAATGGTCTATCAGCACTTTTCCTCCAATTGCCTAAACAGTGCTAGCAGTAAATGGTAAGAGCTTTTACAAAAGAGGTAGTATGAAACTGTGAACGGTCTATCAACACTTTTCCTCCAATTGCCTTAACAGTGCTAGCAGTAAATGCTAAGAGCTTTTACAAAAGAGGTAGTATGAAACTATGAATTGTCTAATGGACTATAACATCTAACCAGGAACATGAGTGATAGAGAGTCGCTAGGTTGAAAAGTTGATTCATACTCGCCTCTTATTGATTACCGCTTAATTTAGCTGTATCCAAATCGTCTGCAGGCACAGCGAGTATAGGTCGCATAGTGAATAGGTCGCATAGTGAATAGGTTGGCGTGCTTAGGTGCTTCATAGGTCGCATAGTGAATATTCATGTCATAGCTGAGCATAAATAAGCGTTGTCCTACCATTTGGGACAAAGTTCTCTTCATGCCATGAAAGATATCAGGGCTTTGTTTAGAAAGTAATTAATTGCCTAGAACCACAAAAAGATTTGATAATAACCTAATTAAATGTTTAGCTATAGAGTTCTGAAAGTAATGTAGGAGACTTGTCTACAGATAATATGCGTTTAATTTCTGGAGAGAGCAAGTTTGTTGAAATTGATGACAATGATCCTGTTGTGTTGGGAGATGATTAATTTCCCCTGTGCTATATTTATAAGGATTACGTCAAGAACAGAACTATGAGTTGCACTTTTTTTCTTGGTCTTGTGTTCTGCTACAAATAACCTTAGGCATGGCTTATTGTAGTAGTTCTTTCTTTGACACTTGGTACTCCGTAGTTATCATCTTCTATTTGAAACCAGTCGTCTAATTTTTGGCTATGTGCTTCCATGTTTGACGGGGTGGACAAGCTGTGGGTCTGACTATAAATGAACTTTTGTTGCAGGGCGATGTGTTTGATTGACTTTGGAATGCCTGTTGAACGGGATGATAGTAGTGACTTGGTCAAAACAGAAATGCTTAATGGTTTGGACACCGTCTCAAAGAAGCTTTTAAACTCAAATGGAAGGCTGAAGCGCAAGTTGCAACAGCCTGATATGTACATAAAGCTGTATGGCAGACGGAATTTTGAATTCGTCCAGTTTAAACATCCTGTTTTATTTGTTGGTCATGTTTCCAAGAGTTCTGTTATTGTCGTAGAAAAACCGTGGTTGGAGGTGGTTAAGAGTTTCAGTAGCCAGCCCATTCACAAACACATATATGGTACTTGAGTTCGTTTACACAAACAGGTGTTGGTATACGAGTTACTCAGCGATGAGTTTTTTTTTTTTTTTTTTTTGGTGGTTTGCCAGGGTTAGGCCTTGTTGGGGCGATCAATTTTGGTGTTGCAGTAATCACTTCTGTGCCTTTTTGGGTTACGAAGCGTGTTGTGTATTATGTTCACTAACATTATATCTGTTGTCACATTTTCTAGTTAGAAAGGGGTATGATTTTATTGAGACTTTATCTAGGCTGCAGTTTAGTGCATCTGTAAATAGGGTTCCAAGAACCACTTTGATATTTTTTCATTGTAATGATTTTTGTTACTACCCTTTTTTGTTGACTTCGTTATTTTAATTGGTATTTTATTATTAAATAGAAAAGATAACCTATCTATTCATTCAAAAAAAAAAAAAAAAAAAAAAAAATTCTACACCTATGTATGTGGAAGCTGAGATGTTTTAGCATTCACTTTCACTTTAACGTGTGCTGAAGTGCAATTTTAACCAATAATACATTGACTTTTGGTCAAACTTTTTTTATTTTTATTGGGTTGTGTGTTTGGTAATTTGTAAGAAAATTTGATTTGAAGTTAATAATAACTAATCTTATACTATGTGATACTTAATGATTAACATCTGATAATTTAACTTAATGTAAAATGATATTAAAATATTTAGTATACATTTGATCACAAAATAGTGAGTGTCTAATTTAAATTTGAGACAAAGGTAATGTGAAGCCCCCTTCCTGGGGTAGTGGGGTTAACAAGTTTTGTACATTTACGTGCAGCATTCCACTAATTGAGTGTAATTTTGAGTTCTATCTTCAAATTCTATATATGGTTGATGGATTAGTGAAAGATAGGAAAAAAATGAATTTAACTAAGGAAGACGATATGGTTTGTGGAGTGAATTTTGACAATCCTAATAAAACTAGAGAGGAAGAAGGTGTTTCATTGCTGATGGAAATAAGGATTTCCAATACTCTAGTTAGTGATGCATGCTGAGAGTGAAGGATATGTCAAGTGGTTAGCGCTTTCCTCCCGATTCCAGAAGATCTTGGGATCAATTTTCATTATCTCTGCCCTTATGGCTCTCTAACCACCATAAAAAAAGTTAGTGATGCATGCTTTGCAATCTTCCGATTATACTGATAAAAATTACCGCACAAGACAATTCTCAAAATTCAGTTGGCATGGTTGCTTGTAATGTGGGTCAAAACACTAAGGTGTTAAACAACGAAAATCAATATTGTTAAGGAAAAAACTGTATAAAATAATCTCAACTTTGCTATATTTTCTTTTAAAAATCCCAACTTTGGATTATTCTGGAATAATTCGAACTTTAGGAGCTGTTCACTTTCTAAAATCCCAATTACTTTTCTTCTGCAGGTATCTTTTCTTCTACTTATCTGTAAATTAAAGAAAAATTTATATTAATAATCCCACATTTTTTTCCGTCTTCCCAAAATAATCCTACCTTTTAAAAATCCCAAAATAATCCCACCTTTTACCCTTATCTTCTCAAAATAGGCCATGACCGATTTCATAAGATTACTGCTCGGTTGAAATAGGTAGCAAGCCACGTGTTAGTTTTTTATTGGTCTAATTATTTTTTAAAAATTATTAAAAAAAACTTCCTTCTTTAATGGCTTCTCCGCTTGACTAGACCCATCCCTTCCCCTTCCACTTAAGTCGTCCACCCACCACTGAATGACCCCGTCGGCATGACCAGATCGACATACCCACCTCCTTTCCGCTTTTGCTTTTTCCCCATTGCCGCTTGCCCTCTCTCTCGCCCTCTTTTCTCTCTCCCCTGAAACGTGAAACCACCAACAATGGTCGGTGCTTACTTTGATTTCTAGGGTTTAATTGGGTGGTTATTTTGTATTAGATGTTGTTGCTGGTGCTTTTGTTGGTGTATTTAATGGAGCCTTAATTCATCGTTTCTATTTTTTTATATTTATCAACAAATTAAACAACATTAGGTTGTTTTCGGGGTAGTTGGGAAGGTTTTCAGGGTGGAGGGTCTCTGGATTGGTGGGTGGGAGGGTTTTTGGGGTAGGTGGGTGGTTGATTTGGGGGATTGATGGTATTTCGATTGGGTGGGAGGTTGTTTTTGGGTGGTTGCAGGGGTGATTGTGATGGAATGATTTGATGATTATGATGGGTTTCCATGTAAGGGGGTGAGGAGGTGGGGTCAATGATAGGTATAAGAGTGGATTACCATGGAAGGTGGTGGCAACGGTGGTAGTGGTGGCATTGGAAGTGGCAGTGAGATGGTAGTTATGGGGAGGAGAGAGATTTAAGAGAAAAAAGAATTCAACCAGTTAAACAGGTTATAGGTTAAAAGGTCTATTATAAGAAGATAAGGGTAAAAGGTGGGATTAGTTTGAGCAGACCGAGGAAGGGTGGGATTATTAATATCAATTTTTCTCAAAAAAAAAATGCAACACTAGTTATTGTTAATCCACCACAAGATCGCCCTAATTAGCTGCCACAAAACTGGTACATTGAGCGAACTTGTGTAAACCCTACTAACGTGGTATGTTTATTAGTCCAATTCAATAACTAGTCATTTTTTAGCTAATAATATTTTTTTCTAATCAATGCAAACATTACGATGTTGTTTGGTTGGCATAGAAATTAATGTAAGCACCGACCATTGTTGGTGGTTTCACGTTGCAGAGGAGAGATAAAAAAGAAGGAGAGAGAGAAGAGCAAGCAGCGATAGGGGAAAAGCAGAAGCGGAAGAGAGGTGAGTATGCCGATATGGTCATGCCAGCGGGGTCGTTCAGTGGTAGGTGGACGACTTAAGTGGAAGGGGGAATGGGGTGGGTCTAGTCAAGTAGGGAAGCAAATGAAAAAGAAGGAATTTTTTTTATTTTTTAATTTTATAAAAATATTAGACCGATAAAAAACTAACACGTGGCATGCTACCTATTTCAAATGGTTAGTATGTAATCTTATAAAGCCTATCATGACCTATTTTGAGAAGATAGGGGTAAAAGGTGAGATTATAAAAATGTGGAATTATTTTGAGAAGACGGAGGAAAGGTGGGATTATTAATACCAATTTTTCCTTTTCTTCTGTGGGTATCTTTTCTTCAACTTTATTTGTAAATTAAAGGAAAAATTGATTAATAATCCTACCTTTCACTCGTATTCTCAAAATAATCCCACCTTATAATAATTTCCAAATAAAGGTATGTATGTATGTATGATATCAAATTAATGCACCAATGCCATAAATAAAGAATCATGATTTTGATTTTGTATTGCAATAAATGAATAATAGCAACTAACCTAATGTGAACATATAGGCATTATGCTATGCAATTGATTTATTTTCTTTTTTGGTTTTTTTGTTCAAAAAAAAAAAAAAAAACAAGTAAATAAATCAAATTGCATAGCATAATGCATGTATGTTCACATTAGGTTTGTTACATCACCACTGTTAATGAGGTGGTAAAGAGTTTACCACCACATTAAAAGTGAGATCTTAGCAAACCACGATATTAAGTCATATTAGCATCAATAATTCCGTGTCATTAATTATGTACTAACGATTAGTAAGAGTGTACGAGCACTAACAACGTGTTATGAAGAGAGAAAAAAGGATAAAAGGGTGATGGTACTTGTTTCTTTTAATTTGATATTAATTGGGGGTAAGAAAAGTAGAAAAGGAATAGGAACTTGAGGGATCTCGTTTCTCCTATAATAAATAATCAAATTGTTTCAAAAAAGGTGGATAAATTTAAAGTGAAAACACAAGTTTACTACTATGAATCCATGCTCTGAATTCTTGTTCCTTCCCTTCCCCTCCCTTTTAGTACCATCGTTATCCAAATAAATTGTTATATTGTGTTTGAATTATCAAAAAAAATTATTTTCCTCTATCATATCAAACATGGCCATAGAAGGGATGAAAAATGAAGGGGTCAACTTTTCCATCTTTCAAATAAACTAATTATTCCACAAATTAATTGATTTAAAAAGAAAATGAAAAACCACAATTGTGGCTTTTAATTCCTTACCTCCATTTTATTTATATTTGATATATGTCTTTCCAACCTTCCCTCTCCAAGGCCGCATGAAAATCAAAGTGTATAAGAACATTATGAAGTAAATTAAATGATACAATGACTACTAAAACAGTATCTTAGAGTTGAAAAAGAAAAAGATAAGACTATGGCCATTTTTACTTCACCTTACTTTTACTTATTTTAGATCAGATAACAAAAAATAAGTTTAGATTAGATCAGAGAAAATAAATATTGACATACTTTATCGTTTCATGTGTGGTTTTTTATCGGTAAATATCTTTAATTTCGTAATTAAAATTTTACAAAAAAAAAATTACGTACTAATAAAATATACATATTATGAATCTAACAATTCACATTTTGATAAATTTTAGATTATCGTAATGAAAATTTGATCAAATTAGACAATCATATCATATCAAACCAGGTTAGATTATATCAGACTAGATCAGATCAGATTAGATAAAATAAGCAAAAATAAGGTGAACTAAACAAGCCCTAAAGCTAAATTATGAGACAATAAAAAATTGAAAAAAAAAAATCTCTGTCTCTACTCCTTTCGAGATTACTAGCCAAAAACACTCGCAGTAAAACTTGTTAAATTGTGTCATTTTTTATTAAAAATTAAATAACTTTAAAAAAACCTCTATGGATTTTAAATTGAAAAATGGAAGGATCAAATTTTCTTTCACCTGATAAGCCAATTCTTCTCTTGGATTAATCGATTAACTAGAAGGAATATCAAAACTTGAACGCTTCCTTTCAATTCCTCTACCTACAAAGTTTCTCTCCTTCCGTCGTTGATTGAAAACTAAAGAATAAGAAAGTAAAGGACGGTGTGTGGATTCCTTGATTTTGAAAAAGAAAATGACAGCCTTAGAGCTAAGAATTTTGACCTCTCGAGGTTTTTTTATTGCAATATTTGCTTGGCAAAGAATACAAGCTAGAAAAATTTCTCGTTATATAGCTTGTAATTGTATGCGTTATATGATTTTTCTATCCATTTTGGTCGTGATATTTTGATGTGGGAAAGACCTCTAAAATTGAGCCGCGTGGATAAATATGATGGGCAGTAATAATAAGGCTGGTTATTTCTATATCAATAACGGTGATGATCGTTGAAATCCAAATTTGGTGAAAGAATCATACTTCCACCATTTAGTTTAAGTTGCAACGTTTAGAAAATGGCACTATTTTATATGGTGGGAAAAATGTAGTCATGTTTTATGTGAGACCTTGTTAAATTCGTCTAGATTTACATTTTCACAATATCAAACTGTTATATTATTTTACCTATATCTACAATTAGAGATATAAAGAGTTGAAATTATGTATTGACAAGCGTGAAAGTCAAGGTGTTGCAACTAAAAGAGAACATAGGAAATATGAATGATGCAAGACCATTTGGATTGCAAAAACAACTATAATAAGTTAAGTTCAACAAAAATAAAAATTTCAACAATATGAAGTCAAGTTTAGTAATATTAATTAGGAAAATTTGTCAATTACTACCTCAAAAAGAATGACTCTGTGAATTATTACCCTTAAAAAATAAGTTGCTAGTTACTTCCCCTAAAATTGATTAATTTTAACGATTACTACTCAAGTGAATTTTTCGACTACTCTTAGAACTAAAATGACGTCATTTCTCAAGATAAACCTTGATCAATCAATTTTATCCTAATTAATCTATTTTTAATTATAACATAAACTTAAATAAAAAAATTACCCCACCTCTTTAATCTAAGGTCATTAATGATTGTACATCTTAAAAAAAAAGGAAAGATTTTCTCACTTATATTCATCTTTTTCTATCCCATACCCAAAACCCAAATTTATTCAATCTCCATCTTTGTCAAGTAATTGAATTTTCCCCAAATATAAATCCTAATTTTAAGTTTAACCATGGCTTTATCGTACTATTGCAAGACTATGCCAGTCATTTCATCAATGGTTGAATTTTGGTCTCGAAATTTAAAAGTCTAAACCTGAATAATAATCAAATTTGCAAAAAGAGAGCTGTAAAACAAGCATATTTGGGGTCAATTTTCCATCTATCTATTTAGGTCTAAATTGGGCCATGAATTTTGGAAAACAATTGAGAAAGGGGAGAGAGATTGAGAGTGGTAAGTTGATAGTAATTTTGGTTAATTTGAACTATTTTCTCAACTATTTAGGTCAAATTTGGGGATTTTGGATGAACAAATGAGAAGGAGAGAGATTAGGAGCGGTAAATTGATAATAATTTTGGTTAATTTGAACTAGTTTAATTATCATCTATTTGGGTCAAAATTGGGGATTTTGGATGAACAATTGAGAAGGAGGATAGAGATTGAGAGGAGAACAAATGAACATTGGGGATTTTTTGGATGAACAATTGGTCAACATAGTACTTTTTAAGAAATAAAATAAAATAAAAAATCATGTTTTTATTTAATTAGGATTAATATTTCTAAAAATATTTTTAATCAATTATTTTATGTAATTAGGGTTTAAAAGCCACTAATTACAATTTGGTTATGTAATTAGGGTTTAACAGCCATTAATTACAATTTGGCTAAGAAATGACGTCATTAATGGTTAAAGTCACCAAAATGGGAAAATCGTACTAATTATTCGATTTTAAGGGTTAATTAACAAGTTTTTTTAGGGGGCAGTAATTGACAAAGGCCCCTTATTTGGGGTAGTAATTGACAAATATTCTTATTAACTAAGTTATATATTCATAAAAAATTAATTAGTTGGTCTAAGATTAAGTTTATTTGGGACAAATAAGTTCAACATAAGTTCATCTTAGCAATAATAAGCTAAGCTAAATAAATTTAAACTAGTGATTTAATTATCGTACTTGATTATTAAATATATATATTTCTCTTAATTTAACTGAACAAAAGAGCTTAATCGAAACAAATAAGCTATACTTAAATAAAAAAGGGACTAGCTAGCTGAAAATGAGAAGGTGTTTAATTATTGATAAGGTAGCTACTTATAGGAATGTTTGTTATAATTAGTTCTTTCAGACGATGAAATATATAATTTTTCAATACCTAATTTTGAGATGACATTTAGAGTATAATCTAAATTTAATTATAAATAAATTATGTCTTTTCTTCACCTTAATATATATACTTCTATAAGGTGCTTGCCAAACAACTATAATTATTATTACAAATCCCCTAAATTTAATTTTCATCACCTCATAATTTAAGGTTTGTAATATGTACTAACAAACATAACATAGAGTTTATCCATTTCAATCATGATTTTGTCTTCATCACTGCTATTTTTAGCTCTATAATATTACACATGTACAATGCAAAAACAAAAATCTCATGATAAACAGACATATATAGATTGATTTGTTTTCTCATGATAACCATAATTAAATTGAATGTACATCTAAAATCAAAGTTTTAGTAATTTTTTTTTATCATATTCAATAACTCCTTAAATAAGCCAATATATAGCCTTACAATGAAATGAAAACCTATTCTTGTAATCTCATATTTTAATTGTTGCCTGCGTCATAGTACTGTTGGTAAACAATACACCTTACCTGAAAAAAAATTAAAAAAAAATGATTACCTAATGATAAACTCCATAAGTAAAGCATAATTTGTTCACAAAGGTATATGAAGCATACAACATAACAATAGTTACTAGACTTTGAAACTAACCTTCTTCATCCAATCCTTGTTTTCTTCTTCTTTGCCTCGATGTCAAGATGATGGAGAACCTCTTCCTTGGATTGCAACTTCTTTAATTTAGAACTATAGTAATACTGTACAATCATATACAATCATCCAATTTCATCATTACTTGTCATGGATTAGTAAGTTATCATAGAAATGAGATGAAATAGCTTAATGAAATTCGAAACAATTGTGATAGTAAATAATTGATTTTGCCCCGAAAATTACACTTGTTGTTTGGTTGTACATAAAAATGGAGGAATTGAAAATTCATGTGAATTAAGAAATAAGGGATTTGTTTGGTTGACCATAAAAAGTGAAAATGTGAGAAGTGCAAATTCAAGGGAATTTTCAATTCCCACAAAACATGGGGATTAATTATTAAGGCCCTTCTTGGTAATCAAAATTCTCATGATTTGTGAATCTCTTCATAACAGATTAACAACCAAACAACTTAAGCCAATTCCTAGGAAATTTGATATGGGATTTAATAACAATGAATTACAAATGCCTATGGGAATTTAATTCCCATGTCAACCAATCATCGTAATATTTGCATTGATTAGAAAAAAATTATAAGCTAAAAAATGACAAATTATTGAATTGGACTAATAAACTTACCATGTTAGTAGGGTTTGCACAAGTTCACTCAATGTAACAGTCTTGTGGCAGCTAATATGGCTAGTCTTTTGGTGGATTAACAATAACTAGTATTGCATTTTTTTTTGAGAAAAATTGATATTAATAATCCCACTTTTTTTCGGTCTGCTCAAAATAATCTCACCTTTCAATAATCTAAAATAATCCCACCTTTTACCCCCCATATTCTTATAATAGATCTTCTAATCTACAACCAGTTTAACCGGTTGATTTTTTTTTCCCTCTTAAATCTCTCTTCTCCCCACAACCACCACCTCACTGCCACTTCTACTGCCACCACTACCATTGTTGCCACCACCTTCCAAAGGAATCCACCCTCATTGGCCCCACCTCCTCACCCCCTTAAGTGGAAACCTATCATATCCTGAAAGGAATGTTTTCCTTCGAAAAAGTGTATTATTCCAATAGAGGGTTCCAAATCAATTGCGGAGTTAATTATTCAGTGAAGTCAAGTGATCGGAAAGTCAAGCTAGAAGCCATCTCCAATTGGTGAGATAAATTATATTAATCTCACATCTTTCCTTTGACTGAACCCAACGAGTCACACCTAAGAGTGCAATCGAACTAAGGTGAAGAATTAAGCCGAAGGTCTTAATATGTCAAACAAGATGATTCATACTTTGACGTCGGATTTCGAGCTTAGAGCGTCGAAACCGAACGTCAAATGTTTAGTCGATTCTAGGAACCGACGAGACGTGCAAATAATCAAACAACAAATAATAAGTCAAAGCATATAGCCCTAGCCTCGCATTGGCCTAGCCATAAGAGGGCTAAGCTAGAAAAGGTTGCCGCAAGCCAAGTACTGGCCGCAAGCCCAGTAAGCCGCACATACGCGGTAGCTGGGAGTGCTGGCCGAGTGCGTGCTACGCCAACACTGCTAGCAAGGCCAATAGCTAGCATAGCTCACTGGGCCTCGCTAGCGAGTGCTGCACCCAGCACACAACGGTAACCTGCGTAATGAAAGGAATGGTGTCCTTTCAACAAGTGTATTATTCTGATAGAGGGTTCAGAATTACTACAGAGCTAATTCTTCAGTAAGGTCAAGTGATCAAAATTCCTAGATGGAGGCCGCTTCCGATCAGTAATATTAAGGTATAATTAATATTACAGCTTAATCTTAACTAAACCCTTCGGGTCGAACCCAATCGAACAACCGATCAGAGACGACGAATTAATCCGAAGGATTCAATGAGTCGTCGGAGTTTTACGAGCACAAACGTCAGATATCGAGCCTAGGGCATCAAAACCAAGCGTCGCAAAATCACAAGCAACAAGTACGACCATAGCCGTAGCATCACATTGGCCTAGCCATGTGAGTGCTAGGATAAGCTAGTTCATCGCAAGCCTAGGCGCACCATGTGTGTGCTAGGCGCGCCATGCGTGTTAGGCGCACAAGGCAGCCCTTCGCACAACACAACACCATCGCAGTGCTAGGCACTTGCGTGTGTGTATGCCTAGGTGCTATCGCATCCTTTCGCACAGCACGACACCATCGCAGTGCTAGGCACTTGCGTGTGTGTGCGTGCGTGTGTGCCTTCGCACAGCTCACCATCGCAGCACATAGTACAACACTAGGCAGCGTAGCCATGTGCGTGTGCATCGCTAGCACAACACCAAGAAGGGCATGCTTGTGCGCGTGGCTGGCGAGGCAATGCCCAGCATGCGTGGCTCGCTAGCAGCACACATGCTGGCTATGCGAGTGTGTATGCGAGAGGGCAGTGTGTGCTGGCCAGCAAGCAGCAACAGCGAAGGGGGCCTCGCCTAGCGCCCAGCACCCAGCACCCAGCAGCATGCGTGGCTCGCTAGCAGCACGCATGTGCTGGCCGTGCTGGCTAGTGCATGCTGTGCCGTACTAGCTATGCCAGCTGGTGCGTGCTGGCATGCTAGCTGGCAGCCATCCCAGCTGATTTGCT
Organism: Chenopodium quinoa; assembly: GCF_001683475.1. Classification (NCBI taxonomy): domain Eukaryota; kingdom Viridiplantae; phylum Streptophyta; class Magnoliopsida; order Caryophyllales; family Amaranthaceae; genus Chenopodium; species Chenopodium quinoa. Next base: position 5,666,213 of record NW_018744367.1, read on the forward strand.
TGGTGCCGGTTTGTGAGAGGTGGGGACCAATGCTTGGAGCATGCCTTGGGGAGCAAGGCAATGGTCCCCCCCTAAGGGACATGCATGGTCCTCACTTAACTCTCTCTCTCCCCTTGACACTTGTTGCATAGTGATTGGTTTGATTAATTATTTAATTTAGAATTAAATAAATTATCACATTTACCCACTCTCCCATATTGGTGGGAGATTGAAATTCAAGGGTTCATTTCCCTATAAATACCAAGGCTTTGGCATTTGGGAAAGAACACACTTGAGTGGAGCTATAAAGGCATCTCCATTGTTGAGAATACCTTAAGTTCGTAAAACTCAAAAGTTTCTATTTTGTTCGGGTCTCGACTAACCTTCGGGACTTAGGACGATCGGGTCGGGTTTGAGGGTGCGAACTGTCGGAGGCCTTGCATTTGCGAGGTTGAAGTAAGAGCTCTTTTAGCGAGCGAAGCACGCGTCTAGGGTATAATTATTTATCCCTCTTTCTCTTAATTATGTATTAATTATGTTTTGCATGCTTTAATTGCTTTAGTTATCGGGGCGGGTCTTGGGGGGTTTCTTTCTGCGTAGTAGGGTCACTACGAAACCCTATAGCGGTATCGGAGCCGCGCTCCTTTTAATTATTGCAATTATTTATTAATTAAGGTGTTTTAAAGGTGATTTAATTTCCGGTCTTGCTTTTCTAATTGGATTAGAAGCTCGTTTTAAAATAGTTTTAAAACTCGTATTTTTCTCCTTTTGGCTGTCGAACCCAGATTTTTGCTCAAAAATAGTGTTTTTTGGGTGGAATCGACGTTCTGAATCAATTTCAACCCTCTTTGATGGCTGTTCAGAAGCCAAATTCGAACCAGAAACCCAGTTTTTTGAGGGTTTTTTCGTTTTCAACGAAAATTTTAAATCTTTTATGCCTTGATTAATGCAAGCATGTCAATGGTAGATTAAATGCATTATTGCATCCCTAATCTACTGCAATTTAAATATCTTGTAAGCATGATTATGGATTTATAATATGTGCTTAAGTTGATATGTTCTTTTGCACATAAACTTGTTTTTTCACAATTACGCAAATAAATTGCATTAATGTGTGAATGTTTGTTGTGAATGTGTAATTTTAAGTTCCTAGTATGTTAAATATCTAGTCTTTATATGTTTAAATGATTAGAACTTTAACCCTAAATTCCATGTTGAACTAATTTTGGATTTTTCATATTTGGTTGATTAAAATCCTTGAAGTTCAAATGCTTGTGAGTAAATGTTGATTAATCTTCATATTGGAAGATGTAATCTTGTTATTTTACACAAGTATAAAAGTTGGAAAATTTTATCATTGGATGATTAATTTATTTTTCAAACTCCCTATTTTTCAAATCCATTATTAATTTGCATATTGGTTAAATTAATTATGGACATAGCTCTTTCAATTTTAAGCATCAAGAAAGACCTAAAATGTTCCAAGGTAATTTTGGAAATTTAGGCTTGTGCACCATTAAAATTGAATTTAATTAAGTTGGACATATTTTATTTTCATTTTGCCCTATTAATTCTAAAAATAAATTTAGATTAATTTTACATCGCACGTAAATCAAGATTAAAATCCCGAGAAAATGCAGGAAAATCGAGGCAAAAACCCCAAGCGTCAACAAGGCTAGCCGGGCTGCCCAGCAGCCCACATGTGGCTGCCTATGGTGCGCATAGGGGCTAAGCATCGAAGTGGCGCTGCTGTGTGGCGAGGGGATGCTAGTGCGCTGGTGCTTGGGCAGTGGCATAGGCTGTTGGATGCTTGGGGATGCTGCTGGGCAGCATGGTAGCAAGCCCCAGCCAGCCCACCACTTGCTGGCAGGTGCCAGCATGCGTAGCAAGCAGCTGGTGCTAGCCAGTGTAGTGTGCTATGCTAGGAGCAGCATGCTAGCAACAAGCACCACACACATGCCATGGGCTGCCTAGAAGCCATGGTGCGCAACCCACAAGGATATGAGTGGGCTATTTTTGCTTAATTTTGGGCTATGTGTTTTGCAAAAATTTTGCCGTTTTAAAATATTTATGTAATTATTTTAACGAGGTTGGAACTCGATTTTTTCGGCTCTTGCAAAATTTTTGATTTTGACAAATTTGGGTTAACCGGCTTAATTAATTGGATTAATTAAGTTGGATGTGGAATTTAGTGGGAACTTAGCCAATTACGTGAACAAATTGCACCTTGGTAATACATATTTCATTAAACAACTTTGACTAGTTTTAATTAGGCGCATTAATCAGATTAACCATCTAAGTTAGTTACTAGTTTTGCGTGTTTACTTGATTTATCTTGTAAAATGCATGGGCCATTCACAAATAGTGAATGAGTGAATGAAAGATTGTTTCAAAACAGGTTATTGAGAAAAATGGCAACTAGTGGGACCCGACTAGGATAGAAAATACGGACTGCGTTCCGTTATGTATTTTTGTAAATCTAAATACGGTCTGCATACCGTTAAGTATTTTTGTACTTTAGATTTATCTTAGTCGTAGTAGCTAGTAATTTTATTTTGGCCAAGATGTCTCAAGACGGCGTTTCGATGAGGACGAGCCAAGATGAAGACCCTTGAAGATTTGAAGATTTCAAGGGGTCATGCTAGTTGCCAAATGCATAAAATTTATTCCTTATATATATTGTTGTTTTTTATATATATTTGAATGTTAGATGCATGTCTAGGATTTCAAATGTTGCGATGATTAGTTAAGTTCACTTAAATCAACCAACATAGAAACCTTAGGTCCCTTAAAATATTGAGCTAAAATATGCCGTTCCAAGAACAACACTTACCGAACTAATGCGCTTATGTGATGGGCTACGCCAAAGCGAGGAATCACTACTTTCCTAGGAACTTAAGGTATACTAGGTATACAAGTTGTCTTGGTTAAGCTCAACGATATCAGTAAGGAGTCCTTAGATGTCGTGGAAAAAGAGATAAAATGTCAAGAATGCATTAGATGCGACGTTTTATCATACCGAGAGTAGCTTAGAGCTATTAGCAATTGGATTGCTTACCTTAAGATATTTAATGTTAAGACAAGCCAAAGCATGCTTAACCATTTCTTGATGTTTAGGATCTCGGAATCATTTTATTCTCGCCTAAAAGGGAAAAATTATTAATGCGTGGATAAAATGCTCAATAAGATTGAAAATTTGCATGAACGCTTTTAAATTTCAAACTTATTGAATTATATGAATGGCTTTTCATTTCAAATTCTTTCAATTGTAGAACAATGTCTGCAAGTAACTTAAACAACAACCCTATGTGCCTGGATCTCCTCGATAAGTTGGCTATCAAGCTTAACTTGACAAACTTTGAAGAATGGGAAGAGGAACTCAGGAAAACTCTCCGGAGTTGTTCCAAGGAGTATGTTCTGGATACTTCCCTCCCAACCCTCTTCACCAAGAAAGACTTGAGTGACGAAACTTATTATACATGGTCCAATGATTGCAAAATAGTGTCACAACTCATGGCTAACTCCATCCCAGAAGAATGGGAAGAAAAACTTCCATTCTCTTTTCCGGACTAATTCCTTGGAGGACTAAGGGATGTTGTCGGTGTGAGATTCTCTTAGAGTTTCAACGACAACAATGATGGACTATTGTTTGAGGTGACTAGGTCACTTACAGACATGAATGTGAAGCCATCAGGTCAAGGTTGTCTTGCTAAAGAGAGGTACCATCTTTGGTCTATAGTCTGCAACACCAAGTTGAGACCGGGTATGCCCCTCCGACCCCATGTGGCAAGAAAGACTAGGCTCTTCAAGCACATGAAACTCCTCAGAATTCCATTAGAGGATGGAATGGCTGGTCATATTATGCTCACTTCACTCCACTCAGGATATGATGCACTAAGGGCATATATTTCTGAAAGAAAGGAGACACATTCTTTGAAGAGTGTGGTGGAGCTACTTCACCGAGCCAATTCATTTGGGGCAACCAAAAGACCATCAAGGAGGAGGGATTTCAAGAACAAGGCGAAGATACGTTGCTTCTATTGTGGTGGGCAAGGCCACTACAAGAGAGAATCCAAGCTCTTCTGGGCGGAGGAAGAGAGGATTGAAGCATTTGCCTCAGGTATCTTCCTTAAACCAAGTATGACTCACTTCATGTTGCCTTTTCAGGGACCAAGTGAGAAGCTTATCAAGTGTACGTGCCAGGACAAGTAGACGACGAAGAAGGTTTTTCAGTCATGCTTGCATGCACTGTTTTGTTTACGACATGTAATTAAACTAATCCTAGTTTTCATCATGCTTTTGAACATACTATAATCTATGGTGTTGGACACCTAGTTATTTTGAATGTAAGACTTTGACAATGGTTGTTTCAAAATTGTCTTGCAAGTATATGTTCAATGGAAATTTCATGTTTTACATATGATTAGACAAGAGTTGATACCGCTAACTAAGACATCTAAGAATTCACCTTCATTGACAACGATAATAGATATGGCTATATCTACCTTATGTCAAATAAATCTGAATCTTTTGAGAAATTCAAAGAATTTCAGAGAGAAGTTGAGAATCAACTTGGCAAGAAAATTAAAGCACTTCGATCGGATCAAGGTGGCGAATATTTGAGCCATGAATTCGACGATCACTTGAAAGAAAATGGTATTATTTCAGAGTTGACACCTCCCGGAACTCCTCAATGGAACGGAGGAATCGAACCTTGTTAGACATGGTTCGATCAATGATGGGTCTTAGTGAACTTCCTATCTCTTTCTAGGGACACGCATTACTAACCGCGACACTAACGCTGATCCTAGCTCCGTCAAAAGCCGTTGAAAAGACTCCATATGAATTATGGACTAAGAAACCTCCTAGGTTGTCTTCTCTTAAGATTTGGGGATGCGAAGCATATGTCAAACGATTAATTTCGGACAAACTTCACCCCAAATCAGACAAGTGTTTCTTTGTAGGATACCCAAAAGAAACCAAAGGGTATTACTTCTACAATAAATCCGAGAACAAAGTATTTGTTGCTCGTGATGGTGTCTTTTTAGAGAAGGAACACCTTTCCAAAATGACAAGTGGGAGGAAAATCAAACTCGACGAAGTTCGAGAGGACGAGCAACAATGTCAACCTGATAAAACTGACAATCTAAGTGCTTTAGAAGCAGCTGAGAAGATTGGTCAGAATCAAACAGACAATGTAAATGTTCAACCCATTACCCTTCGTAGGTCGCAACGACCAAGATCTCAACCAGATAGATACCTTGGTATTGTCTTAACCGATGATCAGGACATCCTAGTTATGGATGATGATGAGCCAGCGACATATAAACAAGCTATGACGAGCCCTGACCCTGCTAAATGGAAAGAGGCCATGAAATCCAAGATGGACTCCATGTCAGAAAATCAAGTCTGGGACTTGGTGAATTTGCCCGAGGGTTACACACCCATCGGTTGCAAATGGATCTTCAAATTGAAGACAGACAAAGATGGAAATGTATCAATATACAAAGCTAGACTGGTGGCAAAAGGTTATAGAAAAATCCACGGGATTGACTATGATGAAACTTTTTCACCTGTTGCAATGCTAAAGTCTGTCAGGATTATTCTAGCGATTGCAGCATATTACGATTATGAAATATGGCAGATGGATGTCAAAACCGCCTTCCAGAATGGGGTTTTGGAAGAAACTGTGTATATGACACAGCCAGAAGGTTTTTTTGATCCAAGCAACGCTGGAAAGGTATGCAAGCTTAAGAAGTCCATTTATGGACTGAAACAGGCAAGCAGAAGTTGGAATTTGCAATTTGATGAAGCCATCAGCAAGTTTGGTTTTATCAAGAATCCAGATGAATCTTGTGTCTACAAGAAGGTCAGTGGGAGTGACATCGCATTCCTGGTCCTATATGTTGATGACATACTGCTCATTGGAAACAACACAAAATTGCTAGAGTCCGTAAAGGGCTGGTTGGGAAAGTGCTTTTCAATGAAGGACTTAGGAGAGGCACAGTACATATTGGGGATCAAGATCTATAAGGATAGATCTAAGAGGATGATTGGATTGAGCCAGAGTACTTACATTGATAAATTACTGGCACGATTCAACATGGAGAATGCGAAAAGAGGGCACCTACCCATGTCCCATGGCGTAACTCTCAGCAAGAAACAGTGTCCACAGACACCTGTTGAGCAAGAGAGAATGGATCAGATTCCATATGCTTCGCTAATTGGGTCGATCATGTATGCCATGATATATACCAGGCTAGATGTATCGTATGCTTTGAGCGCTATGAGTTGATACCAATCAAACCCAGGAGAGGCGCATTGGACTGCAGCCAAAAATATCCTAAAGTACCTGAAAAGGAACAAGGATAAATTCCTGGTCTATGGTGGCCATAAAGACTTGGTTGTTGAAGGTTACACCGACGCTAGCTTCCAGACTGACAGAGACGACTTCAAGTCACAATCAGGGTACATATTTTGCCTAAATGGAGGAGCGTTTAGCTGGAAGAGTGCCAAGCAGAGCACCACTGCAGACTCTACAACTGAAGCCGAATACTTGGCTGCTTTAGAAGCCGCTAAGGAGGCTGTTTGGATTTGCAAGTTCATTAGTGAACTTGGTGTTGTACCCTCCAACAAGGGTCCGATAGATCTCTATTGTGAAAACAATGGAGCTATCACTCAAGCCAGAGAGCCAAGAGAGCACCAGAAGGTCAAACATGTCCAAAGGCGATTTCACATGATAAGGGAATGGAAATCCGAAGGTGAAATCAGAATTTGCAAGATCGGAACGGATGATAATGTGGCCGATCCTTTGACTAAACCTATGCCTCAAGTGAAACACAACAAGCACGTTGTGGCAATGAGAATCAAGGACGTTGGAGATTGGCTTTGAAATTTCCTGTACATGTGTTTTAATTAAACTAGATGTCTTAATGTAAAACACTATGTAGAAACCATTCATTTATGGAGTAATTAATTTTTCATGCAAAATTACTATTCACTCCATTGCTATTTAATTATGGTTTAGAATTAAATAATGAGTCTATTCGATTTATGGAAATATTCAAAACAGGGTATCAAGACCATGTCTTGGATAAAGAAACACCTGTTAAGAGAACATTGAATATTTAAATCGAAAATTGTCCCTAAACAAGGTCATCTAACTGATGGACGATTGATGACCACCAGAGATTAGTGTGTAGTATGATTTACAGCACCGTTTCTTGTGCTGTAAGGACGTAATGGTCATAAATCATTTGCACAAGTGCTAGTTTAAAACTGCACTGGATAGACCTATGAGAGTACTTTAAGAGATTCAAAATTGTCATAAGTACATTTCTCATTATAGCTATCGGAACCTGTTTCCTCAACCATGAGTATTGTGAAGTTTTCTTGTTTGAGTACTAGTCTTTTTTATGTTGCCTAACGTCTGCCGTAACTGGGGGATTATAACGGGAACACTTGGGAGATTAGGTCCTCTTAGTAAGAGAAACTTATAGTACAAGACTGGGAATGTCCCCCTATTAACAATAGGGAACATGTCTTTGTTGTTTACTAGGTCGCTCGAAGAGCGAGACTGTGAAAATGCATGGCCGTGCTCAGATGGATTTTAGAAATCATCTGCTTATTGACAGTCGAACTCGGAGATCGAGAAACACTTTTGAACTTAATAAGGATGGCGATGAATCTTACCTTATAGTTCACGAAGAGACATTAAGTGACATAGGAAATGGGCTATACACTGTATGCACACTTGTCTGGAAGGACAAGTGGGAGATTGAAAGGAATTGTGTCCTTTTAACAAGTGTATTATTCTGATAGAGGGTTCAGAATTATTACAGAGCTAATTCTTCAGTAAGGTCAAGTGATCAAAATGCCTAGATGGAGGCCGCTTTCGATCAGTAATATTAAGGTATAACTAATATTACAGCTTAATCTTAACTGAACCCTTTGGGTCGAACCCAATCGAACAACCGATCCGAGACGACGAAGTAATCCGAAGGATTCAATGAGTCGTCGGAGTTTTACGAACACAGACGTCGGATATCGAGCCTAGGGCGTCGAAACCGAGCGTCGCAAAATCACAAGCAACAAGTACGACAATAGCCGTAGCATCACATTGGCCTAGCCATGTGAGTGCTAGGCTAAGCTAGTTCATTGCAAGCCTAGGCGCACCATGTGTGTGCTAGGCACACAAGGCAGCCCTTCGCACAACACATCACCATCATAGTGCTAGGCACTTGCGTGTGTGTATGCCTAGGTGTTATCGCAGCCCTTCGCACAACACGACACCATAGCAGTGCTAGGCACTGGAGTGTGTGTGCGTGCGTGTGTGCCTTCACACAGCTCACCATCGCAGCACACAACACAACACTAGGCAGCGTAGCCATGTGCGTGTGCATCGCTAGCATAGCACCAAGCATGGCATGCTTGTGCGCGTGGCTGGCAAGGCAATGCCTAACATGCGTGGCTCGCTAGCAGCACGCATGCTGGCTATGAGAGTGTGTATGCGAGAGGGAAGTGCGTGTTGGCCAGCAAGCAGCAGCAGCGAAGGGGGCCTCTCCTAGCGCCCAACACCCAGCAGTATGCGTGGCTCGCTAGCAGCACGCATGTGCTGGCCGTGCTGGCTAGTGCATGTTGTGCGTGCTAGCTATGCCAGCTGGTGCGTGCTGGCTGGAAGCCAGCCCAGCTGATTTGCTTGGTGCCGGTTTGTGAGAGGTGGGGACCAATGCTTGGAGCATGCCTTGGGGAGCAAGGCCATGGTCCCCCCAAGGGACATGCATGGTCCTCACCTAACTCTCTCTCTCTCCTTGACACTTGTTGCATAGTGATTGGTTTGATTAATTATTTAATTTAGAATTAAATAAATTATCACATTTACCCACTCTCCCATATTGGTGGGAGATTGAAATTCAAGGGTTCATTTCCCTATAAATACCAAGGCTTTGACATTTGGGAAAAAACACACATGAGTGGTGCTATAAAGGCATCTCCATTGTTGAGAATACCTTAAGTTCGTAAAACTCCAAATTTTATATTTTGTTTGGGTCCCGACTAACCTTCAGGACTTAGGACGATCGGGTCAGATTCGAGGGTACGAACCATCGGAGGCCTTGCATTTACGAGGTTGAAGTAAGAGCTCTTTTAGCGAGCGAAGCACGCGTCTAGGGTATAATTCTTTATCCCTCTTTCTCTTAATTATGTATTCATTATGTTTTGCATGCTTTAATTGCTTTAGTTATCGGGGCGGGTCTTGGGGGGTTTCTTTCTGCGTAGTAAGGGTCACTATGAAACCCTACAAGTAATTGCGTGGGGGATTGTGTAGCAGCAGCGTGGACCCGCAACAAGGCCTAGCTGAGCATCGGGCTGCTAGCAACGCTTGCCTTGGTGCTTAAGGCTGACGCCAGCTGGCCGCACACTATTGGGTCGGTTTATTAATTGGCTTGGGGAGAAAGGAGGACCTTATGGTCCTCATCTATCCTCTCCTTTTGCTTGCCACTTGTTGTTTGATTATTTGCTTCTTGTATTTAATTTATTTTGGAATTATATTAAATGCATTATTTATCATTTTACGTAAAGTGCCACATTGAATGATTGTAAGGGGATGAGAGATGCCACTTTTATGAATACCCAAGCTTCCCTTGGGAATTGAATTGCTAGAGTTGAACTCAAAAAGGGCATCTTTACATAAAACGTGAGAAAACCCTTAGAGTACGTAAACCTCTTGTAGTAGTATCGTGTATTAGTCTAGCCGCTAATACCGACCAAGTTTCGGGCGCGTGGGTGGACTTCGTTGGAGGAGCCGCGTGTGAGGTTATTGCTCCGTTGTTCGAGGTTCGCGCTCGTGTGAGGTTGAATCACGCTTCAAGAGTATGAATGTCTTCCCCCCCTCTCTCTCTCTTGTGTTTATTTATTGTATGCTTATTGGTCGTATTAATTTTTGCATGTGGTCCGGGGAGGGGTTTGGTTCTACACGGTGTTCGGGACACTGTAAAACCCAACAGTGGTATGAGAGCTAGGTTCATTTAATTTTTATGACTAAAATTAATTAAGTGGATTTAAAAATCTTGATTAGCAACCTAATTAGATTAGGATTTCAGTTTTATTGGATAAAATCGGATTTATGCTCGATTATGCTAAAATGCTCAGATTTCAAGGAAAAAGTAGTGAATTATTGTTGAAAACAGCATTCTAAATCAAACTTTAACCACAAACTAAAAAAATGGCTTCTAGAGGCCAAAATTCACCCAGAAATGTGTTTTTCAAGGGTTTTTTTTTGTTCTAACGAGAAAATTTTAAATCTTTGGACCTTAATTAATTATGGGATGTAATGATTGATTGTGTGAGTGATTATGGCTTTAATATACTGCAATTATACTCCTCTTTAAGCATGAATTTGGTAATTTATGGTTACTTAATTTGGAGTGCTTAAATTTTTCACATAATCTTGGAAATGCTTAAAAGTTGAAATTGGATTGCCTTAAGTGACTTGATTTATGGTGAATGTGATTAATGACCTCTAAAATAGTTAAAGATTGAATCTTTATTGGGTAATTGATTGGATCTTGACTTGCTAGAATCCTAAATGAACAATTTTTGAGTTTTAATGATTTCGGAAATCGATTAAAATCATATTGTTCATGTTTATGTTTGAATAAATGTTCTTCATTGGATGGTTGAATTCTTCAAACATGGATGAGTCCTGATTATATAATTTATTTTCATTGGATGGTAAATTAATTAATTTAATTAGTTTTTCAAAATAATAATTAAATTATTCATTAGATGAGTTAATTTGATTATGTAGCATGCTTTTATAATTTTTATCGGATCAATGTAACATAAAACTATTAAAGATTGGTTCTTGGAAATAATTTTGGTTATTGCACTAAACTTGGATTAATTAAGTTGGACTTAAAATTAATTCAAAATTGCTCAACTTTTTAATTCGAAATTAAATTTGGAATAATTTGAAGCCACACAAATTTATTGGGATTAAAAATCCCAAGGCACACACAAAATCGAGGCTTGGAGCCTCAAGCAACCTCTCTCGCCTAGCAAGGGCTGCGTGAGCAGTTTGCATCAATGCTGCTGCCGATGTGGTGCGCGTGTGTGCGGGGTGTGTGTGAGTAAGGGAGTGCGAAGGGTAGCTGATTTGCGCGAGTGCTTGTGGTGTGCTGCGAGGCTTGGGGTTACTAGGCAGCACACGCACGCATTGCTTGCGGCAGTGCGTGCTGGTGCGGGGCTGCTAGGCAGCACCCATCCCGTAAGCGTGCATTGCTAGGCTGACGGGTAGCACCAAGCAGCAGTATGCGTAGCGTGGCTTGGGCTTCCTTGCACGCCAAGAACCGCCGTACGCTAGGAAATTGGCTCAAAGCCATTTAAGCACCAAGTTTTGCGTTTTGTTTAAAACGAGGCTAGGCCTCGGTTTTTCACATGATTGAGTATTTGGGACAAATTTTTGACTCGATGAGCTAATTAAATTGGATTAATTTGATTAAGATGGATAAGGGATTTAGAGGGAGCGTCGTTAATTGGTTTTGAGCGTCTAAAGTTATTATTATGCTCGTTATGCGTTAGTTCACATAATTTGTTAACAACTCAACTAGTTGTAATTAGGCGTGTTAATTGGATTAACCACCTAAGTTAGTAAATAGTACGCAGTCGTTTGATGCAAAGTTTTGCTCTGGTTGTTTGTAAAAATGCATGGGCCATTCACTTTAGAAGTGAATGGGTGAATGGGATACTATGAATGTTCTTATGCAGGTTTTGACAAAAAGTGACTAGTATGGCTTGACTAGGATAGAAAATACGGACTGCGTTCCGTATGTGTTTTTGTAAAACTAAATACGGACTGCGTGCCGTTAAGTATTTTGTACTTAGATTATTTATATTCCTCCGAGTTTTAGTTCTAGGATGAGTCATGGCAAAGTCAAGAAGATGGTGTTTCTTTGAAGACAAAGCCAAGATCAAGGGGTTATGTTAGTTCACTATGCGTCTTTGAATATCTATTTATGTTTGCTTATATATATTTTGATATTAGATGCATGTTTTAGGATTTCTCAACCAAAATAGAAACCCTAAGTCCTAAATAAAATTGACTTAAAAATTTGCCGTTCTAAAATGACAACTTATTAAAACTTCGAAAGTAGGTTTTGGGCTATGCCAAAGCAAAGACATCATCACTATCTTAGGGACGTAAGGTATATTGGATATACGCGTTAGTTTTGTTTATACTCAACAATCTCAGTAAGGAGTCCTTAGGTGTTGTGACAAACGAGATAAGAGTCAAGATGGCATTAAATGTGATGACTTATCAACCAAGAGTAGTTTGGAACTATTAGCAAATGGGATTGCTTACATGAAATAATAAGTATTAAGACAAGCCAAAGCATGCTTAATCACTTATTGATTTTAGGGATCTTGGAATTGTTTTATTCAAGCATATGGGACAAATTCAAATTGACTAAAGTGTTAATAAGTTAATAGAAATTGCTAGTTTGCATGTATTTCAAAGCTTATTATGTTATCTTGATAAATGGTTATACTTTGCACTAATATTTGTAGAATTCTAAATCGAATTATAATGTTTCCAACGATTAGTAAAAGGAAATCTTTTGAGAATGGTTCTCAAGGAGAGAAAGAAAAGCATTTCTAAAATACAACTTCTCATGGCTAAGTTCGATAGGACGGTTGGACATCATGTATTCAAAGTACTAGGTAGTTTTGATAAACATGAAGTATTGAGTTGAAAAATCAATTTGTCATTAGTTGACAACCAACGTATCTTTTCGCTTTATACACTAATGAGTAGGACTCATTGATGTAGTAATTCAAGTACGAATTAAAGGAAAAAAACTTTGTTTTATGGCGCATTAGATGCTTAATTATGCCTAACAAAGTATAAAAGTCAAAACACTTCCAAAAATGGTTCTTAAATTTATGAGATGATGTATGATAAGAAATATAGGAAACAAGGAACAAAGGGAAGAAATTTGAGATTCAAATTCTACATAAGAGTTCATGTTATCGTAGTTAACTTAGTAACTTATCTTCACAAGTATTGGATACTGCTTGAGTGTTCCACTTTTTAAGTGACCTCAAACCATTGAAGTTAAGCTAAGTTATTGAGTTACAGGCTTGGAATGAAACAAGTGGTGCTACATCAGCTGTAAGATTATCTGCTTTGTTTACAGACCTTTTAAAGCTAAGACAGGAACAAATAATGGTTATAGTGTTCCATAATCGATCAGCAAACATTTTGTTTACACAAAAAAAGACTCATATTCAAAGTAAAAGAACAATAGTTGTTGGTTTAGCTAAATGGCATGGTCGTTTAAGCAATGAGTCAAGGATTCTTGATTATAAACAAACAATTCCCTAACATAAACTCACAAGGTTCAAGTCATGGACATGGTTTGTGTTCCAACTATCTTTAGCAATGTCACCTCAACAAGAACATACTCAAGGCTTTATTAGATAGACTCTTGAAAGTTGATCGATTCTGAACCGTTCTAAGGCAAGCAAGTCTTACTTGTTGAAACTGACAAAGAAAGGAGCTGTTGTGTTCGGTATAGACAGTTGAGTCCAAAAGCTAAATAAGATTCCATTGCTTCAATGTCTTCACAAGAATTTGAATGAATATGACTATATTCATCGAAACAAACTGAATCTTGTGTAGCTCAAAAGTTAAATGAAGTATAGAATCAACTTGGCAAGATAACCAAACGTCTAGATTAGATCGAGCGATATTTGCTTGAGCCAAGAGTAATCATCTCAAGGTTATGAAATTGGAATTTCATAATCAGCTCCAAAAATAATATAGTATGTCTTGACAGAGACCTTGAAGCCATTTGGAAATGACTCAAACGATGATGGATCATATTCCTTCCTATAAAATTCTTAAAGATTTGCACAAATGACTAATGTTACACTAAACAAAATTATTGAAGCTAAGAAAGGACACTATATTCAGTTATGGATAAAAATAATTTCCAGTGTCTTTTCAAGTATATGTCTAGGGCTCTTAGCCTCATTGGGAGCTCATTGGCTCAGTGAGAGCTAAATGACTTAATAAGGGCTAAGGTAGCTCAAGTGGGAACTAGCTGTTTATTTCATAATGAACTTTTACCCAAAGACAATATACATGTCTCTTTGTAAACATTCAAGTGAGACTAGGGGCATTACTTCCATAACCAAATTGAGAACATAGTACTTGTTACTCTAAGTGGTGTATTTTTGGAAAAGAAACACATTTCCAAAACGACAAGTAGGAGGAAAATGAACTCAATGACCATCGAAACGAGCAACAAACAAAATGAATCTTCGAAGACTTTAGAAAGGCTTCATGAGAATGATTGATGAAGAATAATCGAAGGACTTTACAAGTGCCTTAAGAGAATTCATTACTCACAAAACTTTAAAAGTGTTGGAGTAAGATCAAAATAGTCAAAGTGCTTTAGAAGTGCCTTGAAACTCAGTGTTTTGATGCAATTACCCCGTATAGGTATAGAATTCAGCAAAAGCTTGGATTAAATCCTATAAAGTTTCTATTAAGTTAGAAATGAACCTAAAACTTGCAAGCATGTTATTTACTATTGGATAATAAGGGAATAGTGTCTTGTAAAATAGCTACGACATATCCAAATTCCGAAAAATGGTTAAAGGCTATAAAATCCGAAATAAACTCCATGTTTGAAAATCAAGTTTAGAACTTGATTAATTTGCATGAAGGGTAGAGACCCATCGATCGTAAACTAATAAATATGGAAATGAATATTCATACATAGCTAGATCGGTTGAAAAAGATATAGTTAAATTCACGGCGTTGATATTAATAAAACCCATTTTCTAATCGGAATGCTTAAGTCTTTTCGTGATTATTATTCTAGCAAAAAATTGTGTATATGAAATATGGAAAAACAGATATCAAAACTACCTTCCTAAAATGGAATTTTGGAAGAGACTATGGATATAGTCTAATGGTTTTGTAAATCTAGATAGATTTGAAAGCAAGCTTAAGAAATCCATTGGTGGATTGGGGGATGTATTCATGTAGGAATTGGAATGTGTTTTCTCATAAAGTTAATAAAAGGTTTGGCTTATGGAGAAACATAGAAATTATTTTAGATAAGAAGTTTAGTGGAAGAAAGAGTCAATTTTTGTAAGGTCCAATAAGAAGTTTACGAACTGTATTGTAAAATGACTCTCAAATGCTAAATGCTTAGATTTGAAAGTAGTTTTAAATAATGGACCAAGATAAGGTGATACTTAGTGTTTCGGGGTTTTCTGATGTCCTGCGGGAGAGTTACAATTCCGAGACTGGAACCGGACGCCTGTACCTGCAAAATAACGGAGACTCCTGAGAGCTCCGCCTCCAACGGTCAAGTTAGTACCTGATTAAGGAGTAATAAGTGCGGAAAATAAAGTAATAAGGTCTCTCTAGGTGAGAGTGTTTAATGTTGGTAATCTGCTTTGTTAGCGAGATCAGCCGGTTATTAGTGTGTTCCGTAACGTTTCTGTTCTGTTCCGTTCTTCAGGTGAGATTAATTGCTTGATCCCCTTTAATGAGGATTAATTAAGTATTTATAGTCTTGAGAAGCGTGCCACTCTCTAGGTTTAGGGTAAACCTAGGGCTGACTGGGCCTCTAAACAGGATTGGGCCTTGTTGGCCGGTTTTCCCATTTGGCATGGGTGGACACGTGGCGTGTCTCAATTGGTCCGTAGAGGACGTATCTGTGATTGACACGTGGCAGGCTCTTATTGGCCTACGTGAAGGACACGTGGCGGAACCTGGTTGGTCCACTTGTCAGACGGTGATTGGTGGATAAAAATCCCCTAATCATTTGCCCCTCACAGGTGGCACGTGACTGGTCACGTGTCACCTGTGACAGGTGCCGCACGGTGACAGGCGACGACCTGCTACAGGTGTCACCTTGCAAATGGCCGAGAGATTTTCCCGCCCAAATTTTGAATTTGGCAGCGACCCTTCGCCTTCTCACTTTGCCTATATAAGGAAGTGCTGACTTCGGTCATTTTCACATTTGAGAACTTTGCGAGAACATTCGGACCCCTGAACTTGCTCTGACATTTCGGACCTTTTCTGCCTACCGCCTGTTCTGACAAGCCGACTGCACCGGATTTCCAGAACTTCATCAACCGTCACTCGTTCAGGTAACTCAGTTCTCTTACTCTTAATTTTTCTTTTTATTTTTGAAATGGCACCACGGAAGCACACGACACGACCTAAGTTAGTGATCAGCCGGTCACCGGGGACGGCTGAATCTAGGACTAGGAGTGCCGCCTGCCCTTTTCTGGACCCATCTTTGCCCTTTATACAAAGTCCGACTGTATCTGTGTCTATGCAGAACGTGATGGCCAGAACGAAAAAGACTGCTATGATCTCAAACTCGGACGGCTCCTCCCAAAGGGTGCTCATTAGTGAAACATCTGACCAGGCGCCAGATGTAGAAGTGAAGCAAAGCGGCTTGACAGCCGGCAGTTCTGAGGGAGGGGTCAAGGTGGTCCCTTCCCATTTCACCATTGATATGTCTAATTTTCCTCCTGCTCCTTCTAAGGGAGAGGAGGCGGGCCCCTCTGGGAGAGGGGAGGAGTCGTCCTCTTCGGACTCGTCAGAGGACGAGTCTGAGTCCAGCTCTTCTGGCCATGCTTCTCCAGGCTCAGAAGAAAGAAACAGCCGCCTACAAGAGGCGAGGCTTTCTCATGCAGTTGAGAAGGGGGACAATTGGGCGGAGCCGTCCGCCTCTTACAGAGAGGAAAACACCCCCTACTACTGCACGGTACCCCGGGGCCGGATCGCAACCATGCAAGACAAAGTGGAGAGCTTTATAGCTAACCACAGAATGGGCCCCGAATTTTTACTGTTCGTGCCAGATCCAGAAGACACTGTCGTCTGGCCGGCTGGTACCAGCTATGATGACGGCTGCTTTGGCTGCTATGTGGCGGCCATCAAAGCTGGACTGCGCTTCCCATTACATCCGGCTGTTCAGCGGATTTTAGATGGGTATGATTTGGGGTTATGGCAGTTAGCCCCCAACTCTTGGGTAAACGTACTCGGCTATGTGGCCGGGTGCGAAATGTACGGGGTGGAGCCAAGCTTTGAGGCTTTCGCCCACATGAACTATCTCAGCCGGACCCCTAAGTCGGGAGGTACCGGCTGGTATCAATTAACAAGCCATAGGGGCTACCTCATGACGAGAGGTAAGGCGAACAAATGGAAGGATTGGCCGAACACCTTCCTTATCATCGAGGGTTCAGACACGGAGCTGAACAAACGCTTTAACAAGTGGAATAGGGATCCGCCTCTTCTCGCAGGCGGCCGCAGCATGCCGCCTGTTCCCCTAAAGGCTAAAAAAGAGATCCTAGACAAAGGACTCTTCAAAGTAGAGACTAGGGTGAACTCTACTTCAGGGGTACGAGAGCAAGTACCCCTAAGCTGCGTCCCGAGCTTCAAGTGGCTCTATGACGAGTACTTTTTGGCCGCCTGTGGCCTCAGCAGTCGGTGCTCTAGAGGTAGCCGGCCTGACAAATACTCTGTTTTTTCACGCCTTGTTTACTTGGGATCTTTACTAACTTTGCTGTTTATTTTTTGCAGCTGACGCCATGAGTAAAATAACAGCATCCAAGACTGCGGCGGCCATGTTGCGGGCCTCTCTCATGCAACAGTCTTGTACCGACTCCCCCAACAAGGGGGCACCCTTGGTAGGCTTCGAAACTCTTCCTCTTTTAGGAGTTGTCTTATGCATATACTAACTCTTTTTATTATTATTATTTTTTTTTAGTCGGGCACTCCAAGAGCTTCTTCCTCGCAACAGCCGGACCCCAAGGCCCGGAGGACGACTGTTGCAAGCTCTCCTGGGTCTTCCAGGAAAACAGTGGCGGCTGAGAAGCAGCCGGCCACTTCTTCTAAAACCCCGGCGGGGCCGCCTAGAAGTATGGACATCTACTTGTAAAAACTTTTACACTTGCTTCCTTCTTGACTAGGTCTAACTTGCTTTTTTACGCTTGATGCAGCCGGCCCTCAGGGGCTTGACTTGGTAAAGGTAGCCAAGTCCATGATCAAAGTAGTTCCTCCATCTGAAAGGGAGGCGGTCAGGGGTGCCGGCACCCTTGACCTTGATGGGATTGCAGGGGTCCTTGCTGAGGTATACTTTTTGAGTATTTGAATTCCAGGACGCCTGTTATCTTTTTTGTTTGGAAACTGACGCCTGTTTTTTTTTTGTACTTAGGCCCTGCTCCGAGTTAACGGCCTTCGCAAGCCGCTTGATCGGAAAAACAAAGAGGTAAAGGCTGCAAAAGCTATGGCCGCCTCTAACTGTGATAAGGTAATGTTTCAAATTGCCCAAAATGAAGTACTGACCATTGATATTCTTTATTACCAGGCGCAGGCTACCGCCGCTGTTCGGGCTCAGTTAGAGGCGGCCTAGAAGAAGAATGACGAGCTGGAGGCGACCATCACAAATCTTAAGGCCGAGCTGAAACCTCTTCGCCAAAAAATGTACTCTTACGAAGCCATGGAGAAATCCTTGGCCAGCGTAAAAGAACGCCTGGTGAGCTAAGAGAAGAGTCTTACCCAAGAGCTCTCGGAAAAGGCCGAGCAAGAGAAGAAAGAGCTCGTCCGGGAGATGATGGAAGACTCCGCTCAAATCCAGCGCATGACCTGGGGCCGCCTGTTCCCCAATGCCGACTTTGCCTCTTGGGAAAGAACGTACCGCCAGTGTTCGGAAACATATAATCAAGAGATCCTGGCGACTGCTGAAGAAGAGGCATTGGGAGATGCGTTGGAGGAGGAGGAGGAGCCGGTTGTGGCGCTTGTGCCACTTGGGGGTGAGGCATCAAAAAAGGATGCAGCTGATGCCGAGTCCAGCAAGAAGAGTGCTGACCAGGCGGCAGCTGCTAATACTGAACTGCCCCCTTCTTAAGCTTAATGTATTTTTTCCACGGCCTGCGTGCCGTTTGCTTTGTATTTACCCGGCCAGGGGGCCGGGGCTTTGAATATTTTGCTGGTCTTTAATGACCGGCTTATTTTTAATGAATTTTTGTTTTGCTTCAAATTTTTCCAAGTATTCCATATCTAATATCCCATTGTTTACTAGACCGACTGTTGTACATGGACGAACGTTGCAGACAGGTACGGATAGTTAGTACGCCTCCTATGCCCCTGGACGACTGGTTGTCTGTTTCCAAGATAGACGATCAGTCGGCTATTTATTCAATCGGTATTCGAACTATTTTGTCTGGATCCTTTTTAGGCAGGCGTGCCTGTCTTTTTGTAATTTTAACCAAGTAGAAAAGTGGTCTGACCAAGTAAATAGAATATTACCTAGTCGCCAAGGAATTGAGTGGTAGAGATAACAAGCGGCGGGTACCGGTTGTTTCCCTATATTGCCAATGTTGTTGGCTTTTAACTCATAATTTGTTAACCTTGCAAGAGTAGTGGTTGAGAGCCCCTGTTTGTTAAAAACAGGCGGACGACTCATACCTTTTAGGCTCCATACTAAGTTTGAGTGACTATTAAGTTAACATAGGAGTTACTTAGTCTTCGTCACACTCTAGATTGAGTAGTAGAGGTACCAGGCGGCGGAGGCCGGCTGATCCTCTTGATTTGCCAATGTTTGTTGGCTATTAACTCAATAGGTTACCTAGTAGGAATAGGGGTTTGAGTGCCCTTGTTTGTTAAAAACAGGCGGACGACTCAAACCTTTTAGGTTCCATACCAAATTTGAGGGAGTGACTATGAGTTAACGTTGGAGTTACTCAGTCGCCGTCACTTTTGTTTGAGAAGTAAAGGTACCAGGCGGCGTAGGCCGGCTAGACCCCTTGATTCGCCAATGTTTGTTGGCTATTAACTCAATAGGTACCCCCTGCATTTATCCCAAGTAATACAGGCGGTCATCTGACTCAGATGTCAACTGCTACCACTGGTTTGGTTAGTGATAGAGTTATCCTTGTCTCAAAAACGGCTACGTGGTTGCCCTTGGGGACAGTCGTATAGGTGCCGTGTAATTAGTTTATAGAACAATGTTCCACCCAAAAGGGAGCTGCTCTCTGCGACGAATTTCATCCGGAGGGATGCCGTCGGACGCCTGCTATGATGTTGGGACATGTCGTATTAGTTTTGTAGATTTTATCAGATGGATTGGCGCCTGGTCTGATCATTCGGCCGGTGGCCTTGGTAAGTTCTTGGTGAACGTAGGTGCTAAGTAAAAGAAGGGTAGCCGCCTGTTAGGCACAGGGTCGGCCAGGCCCTAATCTTTTTAGCTAAGTATTGTGAGTAAAATACTCAATGGAGAGTAGCCGACTGTAAAGGTACAGACGGCATGCCCCTCTGAAGATAGAGTGAAAAACTCAATGGAGAGTAGCCGACTGTAAAGGTGCAGACGGCATGCCCCTCGTAATACAAAATTGAATAGTAAGTGCAAACTTTATTAAGTAGCTCTTTACTTTACATCATTCAGAAGAAATATTTTTTAAGATTATCTACATTCCAAGTTCGAGGCAACGGTTGTCCGTCTGGTGTTTCCAGGCGGTAGGTACCGTCCCTGACTTCCTCATAGATTCGGTAGGGTCCTTCCCAGTTGGGAGTTAGTTTGCCATACTCATTAGCCCTACCAACTGCTTCCATTTTTCTAAGTACAAAGTCCCCTACTTTGAGTGGACGCCTGTGTACTTTTTTGTTGTATGATCTAGTCATTCTCAGGCGATAGATCTCATGGCGCAAGACAGCATTGCCCCTCTTTTCAGGAAGTGAGTCTAATGCCAGGCGCATGGCTTCCCAGTTTGCCTCTTCGTCATATAGCATTACTCGAAGAGTCGGCTCGTAGTGTTCTATTGGAAGAACAGCTTCCGCACCGTAAGTTAGGAGGAATGGAGTTTCTCCAGTCGCCCCTTTTTCAGTCGTCCTAATGGCCCAGAGAACATGTGGTAGTTCATCCGCCCATAGGCCGCCTGCTCGTTCAATCTTTTTCTTGAGACCGTCTGAGATGGTTTTATTAAAGGCTTCTACCTGGCCGTTTGCTTGTGGACGGCCGACAGATGCAAAGTAGTGTGCAATTCCTTGGTCACCCAACCAGCTTTTGAGAACAGGCGTCTCAAATTGGGGACCATTATCAAAAACCATAGACATGGGAACCCCGAACCGAGTGATGACATTTTTCCAAATGAATGAAATTACATCCTTCGTCTTGATTCCCTTTACCGCCTCCGCCTCTACCCATTTAGTGAAGTAGTCGACGGCAACAAGTATGTACCTTCTGCCGCCTGTAGCAGGCGTATATGGACCCAGAATGTCCATGCCCCACTTAGCAAACGGTATTGGGCTGTGAATGGTAGTGAGTTCAGTAGCCGGACGGTGAATTAGTTTGCCAAACCTTTGGCACTTGTCACATTTTTTCACCATCTCCATTGCATCTGCTTCCAAAGTAGGCCAAAAGTAGCCCTGCCGCCTTGCCCTTTGAGCAAGCATCCTACCACCTATATGAGAAGCACAGTAACCAGAGTGAAGATCATCTAGTATCTCTCGTCCCTTTTCTGGAGTAACACACTTTAAGAAGGGTTGAAGGTACCCCCTCTTGTGAAGTTCTCCCTTAATCATTTCAAAAACAGGTGGCTCGTTTTTTCAGTGATGCCGCCTGTTGAGGATCATCCGGCAGTGTACCGTTTGTCAGATATGCCCTGATTGAATCCATCCAAGTTGAGCTTCTGTCTAGGACTCCAATAGGGTTTTCCTCGATGCTTCTCTTCTCCATTACTTCCCAAAAAACAGTTCGAGGAGTATCAGAGGAGGCGGATGATGCTAATTTTGACAGTGCATCCGCCTGGTTGTTTTCTGATCTCGGCACTTGGATCAGATGGAAATCCTCAAGGGAGCCGACTGCTTGTCGGACCGCCTGTAAATACTTGATCATGGCCGGATGGGTTGCTTCATATTCGCCATTGTACTGACTCACTATCAATTGTGAATCGGAACAGGCGTCTATTTTTCTTGCCCCTGCCGCCTTGCACATGCGGATCCCGGCTAGTAAAGCTTCATATTCTGCCTCATTGTTTGAAGCCTGAAAACTGAAGCGTAGAGCATACTCGAACCTGTCGCCCTCTGGCGACTGACATATGACGCTTGCTCCACAACCATTTGAAGTAGAGCTTCCGTCCACATATACCTTCCAAACTTGGTCTGGAACTTGAGAGTCAGGAGGACGAGTCATCTCTACAATAAAGTCAGCAAAGGCTTGCCCCTTCACTGCTTTTCTAGGCTCGAAAGTAACTTCGAGGCTCTGTATTTCTATGGCCCATTTGATCATTCGGCCTAACGACTCCATGATGGTCAGCGGCCGCTTGATAGGTTGGTCTGTATACACGACGACTGTATGTGCCAAAAAGTAGGGCTTCAATTTTTTAACAGCCATGAAGAGTGCAAGACCAAATTTCTCCACTAGGGGATACCTCAACTCGGCATTTTTCAGTACGTGACTGACAAAGTAGACCGGGAGCTGACAGCCGTCCCTTTCAGCAAGGAGAACAGCGCTTAACGCATGATCAAAGACGGCCAGGTACATGTAGAGAACCTCTTTGGGCAAAGGGCTGACCAGCCTCGGCAAGGAATGCAAGTGAACTTTTAATTTCTGGAAGGCGGCCTCAGCATCCGGCCCCCATTCAAACCTTGCCTTTTTCTTAATTGCCTGGAAAAAGTATAGGCATTTGTCGCCTGATCGGCTTAGAAATCTTCCCAAGGCCGCCAGAAAAAATGTTAACTTCTGAACCTCTCGGATGGTACGAGGCGACTGCATGTCAATGACCGCCTGCACCTTCTCAGGGTTCGCTTCTATTCCTCTCTGATTGATAAGGAATCCGAGAAATTTCCCAGACTCAACTCCAAATACACATTTCTTGGGATTGAGCATGACATGGTGCCGCCTGAGTGTGGCGAAAGTTTCTCGGAGGTCCGACAGATGATCTTTCTGAAGTTTAGTCTTGACAATCATATCATCAATATATGCCTCGACGTTTCTCCCAATCTGATCAAAGAACACTGTGTTTATCATTCGTTGGAAGGTAGCCGGGGCATTCTTAAGACCAAACGGCATGACCGTGTAACAGTATAACCCCTGATCAGTGACGAAGGCCGTCTTCTCCTGGTCTTTCTTCCATAAGAAAAATTTGATGGAAACCAGAATAGGCGTCCATGAAACTCATCAAGGCATGGCCGGCTGTTGAGTCGACCAGGTTATCAATTTTAGGCAGAGGGTAACTGTCTTTGGGGCACGCCTTGTTTAAGTCTGTGTAGTCTACACACATTTGCCAGGTGCCATTCGGCTTTTTTACAAGCACCACATTTGCAACCCAGTCTGGGAAGTAACATTGCCGAATGAACCCTGCATCAAGTAATTTTTTTAACTTCGGCGGCTGCCGCCTGACTTCTTTCTTCGCCATGGTTCCGCTTCTTTTGCCGTACCGGCTTCTTTTTCGGATCCACAGCGAGTTTATGTACCGCCAGATCAGGACTAATGCCTGGCATTTCATGGACTTCAAATGCAAAGATGTCCTTGTATTCTTTCATTAGGTTGTGAAAGTCGTCACCAAGGTTTCTCAGAGCAGTCGTCCCAACTTTGACTGTTCGGTCAGGACGTGAGTCGTCTAAGATCAGGTCCGAATGCTCACCAGCCGGCTGAGGGCGGAACTCATCCGGCCGCTCCTCTGCCAATGATTGCTATTTTCTCGCTTTTCTTGCGGACTCTGTCTGGGACGCCTTTCTCTTTTTGCCGCCTGCTTCTTGAACAGGCGTACTCTCCTTGACATTGTCAAGGTCTGTTTTTTCACCACTTGACCCAGTGGCCATAACAGTGGGCTTGACATCCGAGAGATAGCACTCTCGGGCCATCCTCTGATCTCCCCTTAGGGAGCCGACTGTTCCATTATCCCTCTCAAACTTGAGCAACATAAGAGACGGGATTATAACAGCCTTGGATTTATTCAGGGTTGGTCGACCCAGAATCATGTTGTAGGCCGAGAGTTCCTCTACTACTAGGAACCGAACTACCATGTGTCGTCCTTCCTCTTTTTTCGCCAAGGCGAATGGGCAAATCTACTCGTTCCAGTGGGTGGACTCCTCCTCCTCCAAACCCTATTAAAGGGTGGGAGGCCGGATGTATGCAGTCCGTCTGATATTTCAGTTTCGACAGACATTTGCTGCTTGATGAGATCTGAGGAGCTCCCGGTATCTATGAGGATTCGGCCAACTCTCTGGTTGGCCACTTTACATTCAATAACGAGAGGGTCGTCATGCGGCCCCCTTATTCCTCCTAGATCCTCTTCAGTGATGACAATCTCATGAAATGTATATTTGGACGGCCGTTCTTGGTGAACGGAATTTACATCTAACCTCCTTATATTATCTTTGTTGCCCCTAATAGTGGGGCCGCCTCCTGAGAAGCCGCCTGCAATGGTGTAGACGACTGCATCATCTGTATCGGAGCTGTCGGCCTGTTGATTCTTTTTGGCCGACAGCTTTTTTGAGGAAGTGTTCCCCGTAGATTTCTTGACATAAGTGTCAAGATCACCTTACTCAGCCAGGCGGTCTAGGTACCGCATGAGACTGATGCAGTCATTGTGTGATGACCAACGTCATCATGATAAGCACAGATTTTATCTTGGTTCCGGTTGTTTGCAGAACCCTTCATGGGGACCGGCTTCTCAATTGAGATCCGTCCCTTTATTTCTTTTAGGATAAACTGGTTATCCTTGTTAAACACATACTTTGGGGAGTATGGTTTGAATTCTTTTTTCTTTTTCTGGGCCGGCTGTTTAGAGGAATCAGCCGCCCAGACCTCTTTTCTTTTCTCATCTTTGTTTGACGACTGTTTCTGTCGTCCTTCTCTTTTGTCGAACCTTTTCCCGTCCGACTGTTTTATCGTACACAGATCAGTCGCCTGTATATAGGCTTCTGCTTCAATCAAGGCCTCTTGAAGAGTCGCCACCCTTTTTCGAACCAAATCAAATTTGAAGGTAGACCCGTCTTTGAGACCTCTAAAAAAGTCGGTATAAGCTACCTCATCCGGTAACCCTTGAATCTGTATTCTCATCAGGTTGAACCGCCTGATGTAAGAGCGAAGCCCCTCCTTCTCGCCCTGCTGAATTGTTCCCAAATCAAGGGTCGTTTTCTTTCGCAGGGATGTTCATGGCGAAGTTGGAGGCAAATAAGTAAGCAAGCGTCCTGAAGCTATTTACACAACCAGTCGGCAGGTTGCCGAACCATTGCTGTGCGATTCCTTTGAGAGTCGCTGGGAAACACTTGCACCAAGTGGGATCATCCAACCCTTGAAGGTACATCAGGTTGGTGAATGCCATCAGATGGTCTTCTGGGTTAGTAGTGCCGTCATAGGCGCCTACTAGTACATTTTTCACTTTGGCCGGCTGAGCGGCTTCAGTAATTTCCTTGGAGAAGGCCGACGGCTGTTCACCAAGTCTAAGCAACCGTAGCTGCCAGTCCATAGGTTGGACGTTTTTTGCTGCAGGTCCACCAAATGGAGGTGGCTGCATAAAATACTGTTGTTGCGGCACAAATGGTAAGTTTGGTACCGCCTGGGCACTATGAAAGCCGGACTGACGGGAGGTGCCGCCTGACTGACTCTCATGGTACGACTGAGTATGCCTCATCGAGGCATTTCGCAAACTGTCTTGAAAGTCTGAAGTAGAAGCCGACTCTGACAATCGGTCACTCTTCTTCTGCTCTAGCAGTAGCCGAGCATCTGTGAATGTTTGCTTTGACCCGTCCGCCTGAATATGACGAACCGGTTTCCTATTTCCTGTAGGATAACGGAATTTTGTGAAATCAAGGGCAGGTGGCTCCCGCTTCCTAGATTTAGGATGAGGAGTCGCCTCTCGCCCTTGAACTGGCTTCCTCTTCAGTGAAGTGGAAGGTTTCTTGGCCGACTGCTCCTTGACTGAAGCAGGCGGCTTCTTGTTGATCAACTCTTGAATCTCTCCCTTGAAGTCCCTCATGAAGGTCATGAGTTCGTTCCTTGTGATGGGAGCAGACCCATCAGTCGGCTGTTGCCGAGCAGGCGGTGCGCCTGCTGGCTCGCTTCCTGTTTGAAGATGCTCCCGTTCCCTCCTTTCGGTATGACGGGTACGTCGGCCCTTAGGGTCCCGTCTGGAGCTGTATGAGTTTCAACTTCAAATTCACTTTCGGTGTCATGGTCCGACTGAACTTGAGGGTCGTCTAGGGGACGCCTCTCTTCAGGAGTCGGTACAGACTTGGATGCCATCTCTGAAGTACTCTCCCACAGACGGCGCCAAATGTTTCGGGGTTTTCTGATGTCCTGCGGGAGAGTTACAATTCCGAGACTGGAACCGGACGCCTGTACCTGCAAAATAACGGAGACTCCTGAGAGCTCCGCCTCCAACGGTCAAGTTAGTACCTGATTAAGGAGTAATAATGCGGAAATAAAGTAATAAGGTCTCTCTAGGTGAGAGTGTTTAATGTTGGTAATCTGCTTTGTTAGCGAGATCAGCCGGTTATTAGTGTGTTCCGTAACGTTTCTGTTCTGTTCCGTTCTTCAGGTGAGATTAATTGCTTGATCCCCTTTAATGAGGATTAATTAAGTATTTATAGTCTTGAGAAGCGTGCCACTCTCTAGGTTTAGGGTAAACCTAGGGCTGACCGGGCCTCTAAACAGGATTGGGCCTTGTTGGCCGGTTTTCCCATTTGGCATGGGTGGACACGTGGCGTGTCTCAATTGGTCCGTAGAGGACGTATCTGTGATTGACACGTGGCAGGCTCCTATTGGCCTACGTGAAGGACACGTGGCGGAACCTGGTTGGTCCACTTGTCAGACGGTGATTGGTGGATAAAAATCCCCTAATCACTTAGTACATAGTGGGAATTAAGATTTATTTTGGATAGACTTAATAAACTCTTTGAACGAGTAGAGGAATTTACCGTGTTAAACATGAAGGACTTGAAAAGGATTTTAACCCATATGTATAAGACTAAATGTTTGGAACTAAGTATAAGCTAGGCAAATACTAAGTCAAACATGAAAGACTCTAGTAGAGACTTTCAACCGTATCATGTAGCAAACAAGTTTAGCGAGACTTAGTGAAATTAGATGAGCTAAAAGTCACATGAGTGGGATCAAATTGGGAATAGTTCTGCAATTGAATCCATCATGTATACCACGATATGGTATCGTCACATGACTTGCATGCTTAGAGAATGGAAAGTATAAAGTACCAATCAACTTGAATCTAAGTAATGGACCATTAGATTATGATCAAGAACATCCAAATTACTTGGTTAAGTAAGAGGATGAGTTCTTGATACATGGAAACAAGTATAATTAAATATTGATGTTGTGAGCATGACTTTTACAAGGATTAGATCCTTAATAAGGAAGCCATTTATAAGCACGAGCTTAGATGCATCGTGGCTTGAGAATGGTAACATGGATTTGCATCCATGAGTAGTGTGCGAAAATTTAAGGTAAATTTTCATTATCACAAATGATTAAGGTTTTCCAAATCATTGTGAATTTTTTGGACTAAAATCCAAGCAAAGCATCATTAAGAAGTCTACTAAAGTATATGCTGAGAGAATTATTGTCTTAGAGCCAATAATAGGGAATTTGTAAAATGGATGGTTCATTGTTGAAGTTCACAAATCATGAAAATGAGTGGGAGCCATCAATTAAGCAATAAATCCTAAATCACATGTAACCCATAACACTCTCAAAATTTTATCATCTTATTATGAAAGTGTTCGATAATGAAGATGCTAAGGTTTGCAAAGTAATCATAACTAAACCTGTGCAATAAGTGAACCATAAAATTCACAATTGCATGAAAGAAATCAAGCATATTAGATGTGGGTGTGATTACTATGAATGTTTTGTAAAGAGTATTGCTCTTGAAACATTTGGGAATACCATTTATCATAAGATGAAACATTAAAAAGTTTTCTTTGGGAATAAATTTTGCTTATTATTATTCTATAACTAATTAATAATGGTTTAGAATTAAATAATGAGTCCATTCAATGTGACGATATTCAATTTAGGGTAGCAAGACAATGTCTTGGATAAAGAAACACCTATTAAGTGAACATTGAATGTCATATCGAAATTATCTCTAATCAAGGTCATTTAAAGGATGGACGATTAGTGACCATGTGAGATTAGTGTGTAGTATGATTTATAGCACCGTTTCTTTTGCTACAAGGACATGAATGGCATAAATCATTTGCACGGGTATTAGTTTGGAACTATACCGGATCGACTTATGAGAATGTCATAAGTATATTTCTCATTATTGCTATTGGTACCTCTTTCCTCAACCATGAGTATTATAAGTTCGCTTATTTGAGCTCTAGTCTATTTTGATGTTGGTCAAACGTTTGCCATAAAAGGGGATTATAAAGACCACACTCGGGTAACTAAGTCTTTAATAAGAGAAGCTTAAAAATACAAGATTAGGAATGTCCTCTTATTAATAATAGGAAATATGTCTTTGTGGTTTACAAGGCCTCTCGAAGAGTGACACTGTGAAAATGCATGGCCGTGCTAAGATGGATTTTGGAAATCATCTGTACTTGACAGTTGAACTCGGAATTTTGAGAAACACTTCTGGACATAATATGGATGACGATTAATCTTACCTCATAATTCATGAAGAGACATTAAGTGACATAGGAAAAGGGCAATACACACGTTACACACTTGTCTAGTAGGATTAGTGGGAGATTGAAAGGAATGGTGTCCTTAGAACAAGTGTATTATTCCGATAGAGGGTTCAGAATAAATTACGAAGTTAATTATTTAGTGAAGTCAAGTGATCGGAAAGTCAGGCTAGAGGCCATCTCCGATCAGCGAGATTAATTATACTAATCTCACAATTTTCCTTTGACTGAACCCAACGGGTCACACCCAAGCGTGCAATCAAACTAAGGAGACAAATTAAGCCAAAGGCCTTAATACATCAAACAAGATGATTCGTACTCCGACGTCGGAGTCCGAGCTTAGAGCATCAAAGCCGAACATCAAATGTCGAGTCTTTTTAGGGTAAAAATACCCCTAAGACACGTGGCCCTATGAAGGCTTGCCACGTATCAAGCTTGCAACGGTCAGCAAGGGCCCAATCCCTTTGCGACACGTGTCATTGTACCCTAATTGAGGTACAACTCTCCCCTACTATAAATAGTAGGGGCATACCTCATTTATGGGGATCGACAAAATTTCCAACAACCAACCAAACACAAAACCCATTGCAAAATGCTCTCCAATCGAGAAGCATTTATTACTCTTTATACCTCTTTTAAGAAAGATTATAACTTAATCTTCGGAGGCGAAACTACCACCCCCCAGCCTGAGTTTCCGTTATGTGCAGGTACAGGCGAAGGAAGGAGCATACTAGGAAATTGTAACTCTCCCTTAGGACACATAAAAGACCCCCATACATCTGGCGCCGTCTGTGGGGAGATTACTTTCTAGATGACTTCAGAACCTGTACTACCGGGGAAAGGTAGCCAACCTGCTGGTGAGGCTGAGGTCCACTCTGACCAAGATACAGCCGACAATTGTGGGGTTGAGACTTATACAGCCGCTGATGGTTCTTTTAAGGACCAAGCATACCCGTTCCAAAGACAAAAGGGAACGGGCAAAACTGCAGTCGGGCCCTAGTCACCCCACAAGAGGTCCGCTTGGGCTAACCCCTCCCTCAAAAGGAGCCACTCCTGTCTCAAGAGACGAACTCATGAATATGATGATGAGTTTCAAAGGAGAAATCAAAGGCCTCCTAGATAAATCAGCCAGCCCCCGCAAGGGGCAGGCGGAGGAAAGACGACTTGGGCAAAAGACAGCCAAGGCGGTAAAAGATAGAGCACCTACTCCGCACCCAAAGCCAAAGGTGCCGGTTAGGTCCATTGATATCTCAAAAATCCGCATTCCCATGGAGAAAACCAGAAAGCCCTTTCGGCACCTACAGCTGGATGGAACAAAGAAGGTGTACTCTGATGTTCGAACTCTCATCCAGGATAAAAAGATTTAGCAACAATCCGAGTCGGCATCGACGTCTACCTTTCAAGACAGTTTCCATATTACATCAATGAGGCACTCGCGAACAAGTAAAGAGAGTTGGTCGACTGAGGTTTTCGCTCGATCCGGCCCTCATATAATCCAACCGCCAGTTCATGGGTCACCATACATTCCCTTTAGATCTCCTGACTCACAGCCGGCCCTATTCGGGGTCAGTAGCCACCTGTCTAGCCTATGGACTAGCAGCTCCGGCTGCTCAACCTTGGGGAACAGCCAGCGGCGTTCTCCAGGGAAATCACTGAGATGGCTCAGCCGTCAAAGATCAAAAATGTGTTGGTAGGGGCCTATGACGGCACCACCAACCTAGAAGATCACCTTATGGCATAAACCAACCTGATGTATTTGTAGGGTTTGGATGATGCCTCTTGGTGTAAGTGCTTCCCAGCAACTTTGAAAGGGATTGCTCAACGTTGGTTTGGTAACTTACCTGCCGGATGCATCAATAACTTTAGAATGTTGGCATACTGGTTCACGTCCAACTTCTCAATGAACATCCCGGTTAAAAAGACAAGCCTTGATTTGGGGGCAATACAGTAGGGGGACAAGGAAGGGCTCAGGTCATATGTCAGGCGGTTCAACCTGATGAGAATCCAAATCCAGGGATTGTCTGATGACGTCGCCTATACCGACTTCTTCAAAGGTTTAAAAGGACGGGTCAATTTTTAAGTTTGACTTGGTCAGAATGAGGGTCTCTACCCTTCATGAGGCATTAATGAAGGCTGAGGCTTACATACAGGCAATGGAACTTTGTGCGGTTAAACTCCTAATGGATTACAAAAGATCCGATAGAAGAGAAAGCCAACCTACTCAGCCGACCAAAAGGAAGAAAAGAAACGAAAAGAAGTCTGGGCGGCAGAGCCATCCGGGCAACCGTTCTAGAAGAGAAAGAGGTCGGATCCGTATGTCCCAAGGTACGAATTCACTAAGGATTGCGCCTCCATTCTCAAGGAGGTTAAAGACCGGTTAAATCTTGAAAAACCGGCAGCAATGAAGAGTTCCGTGAGCAGCCGGGATAAAAGTAAATATTGCCATTTCCACGAAGAGATAGGCCATGACACTAAAGGCTGTTTTAGTCTCAGGCGGCTCTTTGACCGCCTTGCTGATGAGGGGGCTCTAAAATCTTATCTGCCAAAATCAAAGGGTACTCCCAAGCAGGTCAAGGGACAACCTCCAAAGACACCGGTGACTCATTCTGACACTGATGAGGAAACCATCCTAACCATAGCCGGTGGATTCGTAGGTGGTGGTCATATCATCCGGGGTACAAAGGATAACATAAGAAGGCTGGTCAACTCAGTAGATGAGGTCAGTCGTCTAAAAATCCATTATCGGAGGTCAATATCTCCAAAGGATAGAGGAGAGGTCAGGCGGCCCCACGATGATCCCATAATCATCGAATGTAAAATTGCCAATCAACGAGTTGGCCGGGATCTTAATTGATACCGGGAGCTCGTCCGACCTCATAAGCTACGGTGCGTAGAAAAGCTCAAGTACAAGCCTAGTAGCATGATACAGGCTCCATACCCTCTTGTTAGCTTTAGGGGAGGAGTAGTGCATCCGGTGGGGATGGTTGACCTACCCATCCGGTTTGGGGAGAAGGGCAAAGGCCGGCATATGGTTGTCAAGTTTCTTATTGTTGGGGAACTGATGGCC
>NW_018744367.1:5698048-5752836 GCF_001683475.1 Chenopodium quinoa
TCTCTACATGTACCTGGCCGTCTCTGATCATGCGTTAAGCGCTGTGCTCCTTGCTGAAAGGGACGGCTGTCAGCTCCCGGTCTACTTTGTCAGTCACGTACTGAAAAATGCCGAGTTGAGGTATCCCCTAGTGGAGAAATTTGGTCTTGCACTCTTCATGGCTGTTAAAAAATTGAAGCCCTACTTTTTGGCACATGCAGTCGTCGTGTATACAGACCAACCTATCAAGCGGCCCTACCATCATGGAGTCGTCAGGCCGAATGATCAAATGGGCCATAGAAATACAGAGCCTCGAAGTTACTTTCGAGCCTAGAAAAGCAGTGAAGGGGCAAGCCTTTGCTGACTTTATTGTAGAGATGACTCGTCCTCCTGACTCTCAAGTTCCAGACCAAGTATGGAAGGTATATGTGGACGGAAGCTCTACTTCAAATGGTTGTGGAGCAGGCGTCGTATGTCAGTCTCCAGAGGGCGACAGGTTCGAGTATGCTCTACGCTTCAGTTTTCAGGCTTCAAACAATGAGGCAGAATATGAAGCTTTACTAGCCGGGATCCGCATGTGCAAGGCGGCAGGGGCAAGAAAAATAGACGCCTGTTCCGATTCACAATTGATAGTGAGTCAGTACAATGGCGAATACGAAGCAACCCATCCGGCCATGATCAAGTATTTACAGGCGGTCCGACAAGCAGTCGGCTCCCTTGAGGATTTCCATCTGATCCAAGTGCCGAGATCAGAAAACAACCAGGCGGATGCACTGTCAAAATTAGCATCATCCGCCTCCTCTGATACTCCTCGAACTGTTTTTTGGGAAGTAATGGAGAAGAGAAGCATCGAGGAAAACCCTATTGGAATCCTAGACAGAAGCTCAACCTGGATGGATTCAATCAGGGCATATCTGACAAACGGTACACTGCCGGATGATCCTCAACAGGCGGCAGCACTGAAAAAACGAGCCACCTGTTTTGAAATGATTAAGGGAGAACTTCACAAGAGGGGGTACCTTCAACCCTTCTTAAAGTGTGTTACTCCAGAAAAGGACGAGAGATACTAGATGATCTTCACTCTGGTTACTGTGCTTCATATAGGTGGTAGGATGCTTGCTCAAAGGGCAAGGCGGCAGGGCTACTTTTGGCCTACTTTGGAAGCAGATGCAATGGAGATGGTGAAAAAATGTGACAAGTGCCAAAGGTTTGGCAAAACTAATTCACCGTCCGGCTACTGACCTCACTACCATTCACAGCCCACTACCGTTTGCTAAGTGGGGCATGGACATTCTGGGTCCATATACGCCTGCTACAGGCGGCAGAAGGTACATACTTGTTGCCGTTGACTACTTCACTAAATGGGTAGAGGCGGAGGCTGTAAAGGGAATCAAGACGAAAGATGTAATTTCATTCATTTGGAAAAACGTCATCACTCGGTTCGGGGTTCCCATGTCTATGGTTTTTGATAATGGTCCCCAATTTGAGACGCCTGTTCTCAAAAGCTGGTTGGGAGACCAAGGAATTGCACACTACTTTGCATCTGTCGGCCGTCCACAAGCAAACGGCCAGGTAGAAGCCTTTAATAAAAATCATCTCAGACGGTCTCAAGAAAAAGATTGAACGAGCAGGCGGCCTATGGGCGGATGAACTACCACATGTTCTCTGGGCCATTAGGACGACTGAAAAAGGGGCGACTGGAGAAACTCCATTCCTCCTAACTTATGGTGCGGAAGCTGTTCTTCCAATAGAACACTACGAGCCGACTCTTCGAGTAATGCTATATGACGAAGAGGCAAACTGGGAAGCCATGCGCCTGGCATTAGACTCACTTCCTGAAAAGAGGGGCAATGCTGTTTTGCGCCATGAGATCTATCGCCTGAGAATGACTAGATCATACAACAAAAAAGTACACAGGCGTCCACTCAAAAGGGGACTTTGTACTTAGAAAAATGGAAGCAGTTGGTAGGGCTAATGAGTCTGGCAAACTAACTCCCAACTGGGAAGGACCCTACCGAATCTATGAGGAAGTCAGGGACGGTACCTACCGTCTGGAAACACCAGACGGACAACCGTTGCCTCGAACTTGGAATGTAGATAATCTTAAAAAATATTTCTTCTGAATGATGTAAAGTAAAGAGCTACTTAATAAAGTTTGCACTTACTATTCAATTTTGTATTACGAGGGGCATGCCGTCTGTACCTTTACAGTCGGCTACTCTCCATTGAGTTTTTCACTCTATCTTCAGAGGGGCATGCCGTCTGTACCTTTACAGTCGGCTACTCTCCATTGAGTATTTTACTCACAATACTTAGCTAAAAAGATTAGGGCCTGGCCGACCCTGTGCCTAACAGGCGGCTACCCTTCTTTTACTTAGCACCTACGTTCACCAAGAACTTACCAAGGCCACCGGCCGAATGATCAGACCAGGCGCCAAGCCAACTGATCAAATCTACAAAACTAATACGACATGTCCCAACATCATAGCAGGCGTCCGACGGCATCCCTCCGGATGAAATTCGTCGCAGAGAGCAGCTCCCTTTTGGGTGGAACATTGTTCTATAAACTAATTACACGGCACCTATACGACTGTCCCCAAGGGCAACCACGTAGCCGTTTTTGAGACAAGGATAACTCTATCACTAACCAAACCAGTGGTAGCAGTTGACATCTGAGTCAGATGACCGCCTGTATTACTTGGGATAAATGCAGGGGGTACCTATTGAGTTAATAGCCAACAAACATTGGCGAATCAAGGGGTCTAGCCGGCCTACGCCGCCTGGTACCTCTACTTCTCAAACAAAAGTGACGGCGACTGAGTAACTCCAACGTTAACTCATAGTCACTCCCTCAAATTTGGTATGGAATCTAAAAGTTTGAGTCGTCCGCCTGTTTTAACAAACAAGGGCACTCAAACCCCTATTCCTACTAGGTAACCTATTGAGTTAATAGCCAACAAACATTGGCAAATCAAGAGGATCAGCCGGCCTACGCCGCCTGGTACCTCTACTACTCAATCTAGAGTGTGACGAAGACTAAGTAACTCCTATGTTAACTTAATAGTCACTCAAACTTAGTATGGAGCCTAAAAGGTATGAGTCGTCCGCCTGTTTTTAACAAACAGGGGCTCTCAACCACTACTCTTGCTAGGTTAACAAATTATGAGTTTAAAAGCCAACACATTGGCAATATAAGGGAAACAACCGGTACCCGCCGCTTGTTATCTCTACCACTCAAATTCCTTGGCGACTAGGTAATATTCTATTTACTTGGTACTTTCTACTTGGTTAAAATTACAAACGCCTGCCTAAAAAGGATCCAGAAAAAATAGTTCGAATACCGATTGAATAAATGGCCGACTGATCGTCTATCCTGGAAACAGACAACCAGTCGTCCAGGGGCATAGGCGGCGTACTAACTATCCGTTACCTGTCTTGCAACGTTCGGCCATGTACAACAGTCGGTCTAGTAAACAATGGGATATTAGATATGGAATACTTGACAAATTTGAAGCAAAACAAAAATTCATTAAAAATAAGCCGGTCATTAAAGACCAGCAAAATATTCAAAGCCCCGGCCCCCTGGCCGGGTAAATTACAAAGCAAACGGCACGCAGGCCGTGAAAAAAATACATTAAAGCTTAAGAAGGGGGCAGTTCAGTATTAGCAGCTGCCGCCTGGTCAGCACTCTTCTTGCTGGACTCGGCTTCAGCTGCATCCTCTTTTGATGCCTTACCCCCAAGTGGCACAAGCGCCACAACCGGCTCTCTCCTCCTCCAACGCATCTCCAACGCCTCTTTCTTCAGCAGCCGCCAGGATCTCTTGATTATATGTTTCCGAACACTGGCGGTACGTTCTTTCCCAGAGGCAAAGTCGGCATTGGGGAACAGTGCGCTCCCAGGTCATGCGCTGGATTTGAGCGGAGTCTTCCACCATCTCCCGGACGAGCTCTTTCTTCTCTTGCTCGGCCTTTTCCGAGAGCTCTTGGGTAAGACTCTTCTCTTGGCTCACCAGGCGTTCTTTTACGTTGGCCAAGGATTTCTCCATGGCTTCGTAAGAGTACATTTTTTGGCGAAGAGGTTTCAGCTCGGCCTTAAGATTTGTGATGGTCGCCTCCAGCTCGTCATTCTTCTTCTGGGCCGCCTCTAACTGAGCCCGAACAGCGGCGGTAGCCTGCGCCTGATAATAAAGAATATCAATGGTCAGTACTTCATTTTGGGCAATTTGAAACATTGCCTTATCACAGTTAGAGGCGGCCATAGCTTTTGCAGCCTTTACCTCTTTGTTTTTCCGATCAAGCGGCTTGCGAAGGCTGTTAACTCGGAGCAGGGCCTAAGTACAAAAAAAAAACAGGCGTCAGTTTCCAAACAGAAAAAGTTAACAGGCGTCCTGGAACTCAAATAGCTCAAAAATGTAAGTATACCTCAGCAAGGACCCCTGCAATCCCATCAAGGTCAAGGGTGCCGGCACCCCTGACCGCCTCCCTTTCAGATGGAGGAACTACTTTGACCATAGACTTGGCTACCTCAACCAAGTCAAGTCCCTGAGGGCCGGCTGCATTAAGCGTAAAAAAAGCAAGTTATACCTAGTCAAGAACGAAGCAAGTGTGAGTTTTTACAAGTAAGTGTCCATACTTCTAGGCGGCCCCGCCTGGGTTTTTGAAGAAGTGGCCGGCTGCTTCTCAGCCGCCACTGTTTTCCTGGAAGACCCAGGAGAGCTTGCAACAGTCGTCCTCCGGGCCTTGGGGTCCGGCTGTTGCGAGGAAGAAGCCCTTGGAGTGCCCGACTGAAAACAAAAAGAGTTAGTATATGCATAAGACAACTCCTAAAAGAGGAAGAGTTTTCGAAGCTTACCAAGGGTGCCCCTTGTTGGGGGAGTCGGTACGACTGCTTGCATGAGCGAGGCCCGCAACATGGCCGCCGCAGTCTTAGATGCTGATATTTTACTCATGGCGTCAGCTGCAAGAAATAAACAGCAAAGTTAGTAAAGATCCCAAGTAAACAAGGCGTGAAAAAACAGAGTATTTGTCAGGCCGGCTACCTCTAGAGCACCGACTGCTGAGGCCACAGGCGGCCAAAAAGTACTCGTCATAGAGCCACTTGAAGCTCGGGACGCAGTTTAGGGGTACTTGCTCTCGTACCCCTGAAGTAGAGTTCACCCTAGTCTCTACTTTGAAGAGTCCTTTGTCTAGGATCTCTTTTTTAGCCTTTGGGGAACAGGCGGCATGCTGCGGCCGCCTGCGAGAAGAGGCGGATCCCTATTCCACTTGTTTAAAGCGTTTGTTCAGCTCCGTGTCTGAACCCTCGATAATAAGGAAGGTGTTCCGCCAATCCTTCCATTTGTTCGCCTTACCTCTCGTCATGAGGTAACCCCTATGGCTTGTTAATTGATACCAGCCGGTACCTCCCGACTTAGGGGTCCGGCTGAGATAGTTCATGTGGGCGAAAAGCCTCAAAGCTTGGCTCCACCCCGTACATTTCGCACCCGGCCACATAGCCGAGTACGTTTACCCAAGAGTTGGGGGCTAACTGCCATAACCCCAGATCATACCCATCTAAAATCCGCTGAACAGCCGGATGTAATGGGAAGCGCAGTCCAGCTTTGATGGCCGCCACATAGCAGCCAAAGCAGCCGTCACATAGCTGGTACCAGCCGGCCAGACGACAGTGTCTTCTGGATCCGGCACGAACAGTAAAAATTCGGGGCCCATTCTGTGGTTAGCAATAAAGCTCTCCACTTTGTCTTGCATGGTTGCGATCCGGCCCCGGGGTACCGTGCAGTAGTAGGGGGCGTTTTCCTCTCTGTAAGAGGCGGACGGCTCCGCCCAATTGTCCCCCTTCTCAACTGCATGAGAAAGCCTCGCCTCTTGTAGGCGGCTGTTTCTTTCTTCTGAGCCTGGAGAAGCTGTGGCCAGAAGAGCTGGACTCGGACTCGTCCTCTGACGAGTCCGAAGAGGACGACTCCTCCCCTCTCCAGAGGGGCCCGCCTCCTCTCCCTTAGAAGGAGCAGGAGGAAAATTAGACATGTCAACAGTAAGATGGGAAGGGAACACCTTGACCCCTCCCTCATAACTGTCGGCTTGACAGCCGCCTCGTTTCATTCTACATCTGGCGCCTGGTCAGATGTTTCACTAATGAGCACCCTTTGGGAGGAGCCGTCTGAGTTTGATATCATAGCAGTCTTTTTCGTTCTGGCCATCACGTTCTGCATAGACACAGATACAGTCGGACTTTGTATAAAGGGCAAAGATGGGTCCAGAAAAGGGCAGGCGGCACTCCTAGTCCTAGATTCAGCCGTCCCCGGTGACCGGCTGATCACTAACTTAGGTCGTGTCGTGTGCTTCCATGGTGCCATTTCAAAAAATAAAAAGAAAATTAAGAGTAAGAGAACTGAGTTACCTGAACGAGTGACGGTTGATGAAGTCCTGGAAATTCGGTGCAGTCGGCTTGTCAGAACAGGCGGTAGGCAGAAAAGGTCCGAAATGTCAGAGCAAGTTCAGGGGTCCGAATGTTCTCGCAAAGTTCTCAAATGTGAAAATGACCGAAGTCAGCACTTCCTTATATAGGCAAAGTGAGAAGGCGAAGGGTCGCTTCCAAATTCAAAATTTGGGCGGGAAAATCTCTCGGCCGTTTGCAAGGTGACACCTGTAGCAGGCCGTCGCCTGTCACCGTGCGACACCTGTCACAGGCGACACGTGACCCGTCACGTGCCACCTGTGAGGGGCAAATGATTAGGGGATTTTTATCCACCAATCACCGTCTGACAAGTGGACCAACCAGGTTCCGCCACGTGTCCCTCACGAAGGCCAACAGGAGCCTGCCACGTGTCAATCACAGATACGTCCTCTACGGACCAATTGAGACACGCCACGTGTCCACCCATGCCAAATGGGAAAACCGGCCAACAAGGCCCAATAGAGGCCCGTCAGCCCTAGGTTTACCTAAACCTAGAGAGTGGCACGCTTCTCAAGCTATAAATACATTAATCCTCATTTGTGTCAACCGGCCTCGCTAACAAAGCAGATTACCAACATTAAACACTCTCACCTAGAGAGGATTACTCCTTAATCAGGTACTAACTTGACCGTTGGAGGCGGAGCTCTCAGGAGTCTCCGTTATTTTGCAGGTACAGGCGTCCGGTTCCAGTCTCGGAATTGTAACTCTCCCGCAGGACATCAGAAAACCCCGGGGGCCGAGAGGGAGCGTGAGGGGCCGGCTCCACTTGGTCGCCCAGGCCGTTTCCCTTCCTTGCGAGCCCGCCCCTCCCCGCCCCTCTTCGGACTCCCGGGGTTTTCTGATGTCCTGCGGGAGAGTTACAATTCCGAGACTGGAACCGGACGCCTGTACCTGCAAAATAACGGAGATAGGCTTCCGTAACGTTATTATGTTATAGTTTCTGTTTCCGTTTCTTCAAGAGTGAGATTAATTGCTTGATCCCCTTTAATGAGGATTAATTAAGTATTTATAGTCTTGAGAAGCGTGCCACTCTCTAGGTTTAGGGTAAACCTAGGGCTGACCGGGCCTCTAAACAGGATTAGGGCCTTGTTGGCCGGTTTTCCCATTTGGCATGGGTGGACACGTGGCGTGTCTCAATTGGTCCGTAGAGGACGTATCTGTGATTGACACGTGGCAGGCTCCTATTGGCCTACGTGAAGGACACGTGGCGGAACCTGGTTGGTCCACTTGTCAGACGGTGATTGGTGGATAAAAATCCCCTAATCATTTGCCCCTCACAGGTGGCACGTGACTGGTCACGTGTCACCTGTGACAGGTGTCGCACGGTGACAGGCGACGGCCTGCTACAGGTGTCACCTTGCAAATGGCCGAGAGATTTTCCCGCCCAAATTTTGAATTTGGAAGCGACCCTTCGCCTTCTCACTTTGCCTATATAAGGAAGTGCTGACTTCGGTCATTTTCACATTTGAGAACTTTGCGAGAACATTTGGACCCCTGAACTTGCTCTGACATTTCGGACCTTTTCTGCCTACCGCCTGTTCTGACAAGCCGACTGCACCGGATTTCCAGAACTTCATCAACCGTCACTCGTTCAGGTAACTCAGTTCTCTTACTCTTAATTTTCTTTTTGTTTTTTGAAATGGCACCACGGAAGCACACGACACGACCTAAGTTAGTGATCAGCCAGTCACCGGGGACGGCTGAATCTAGGACTAGGAGTGCCGCCTGCCCTTTTCTGGACCCATCTTTGCCCTTTATACAAAGTCCGACTGTATCTGTGTCTATGCAGAACGTGATGGCCAGAACAAAAAAGACTGCTATGATCTCAAACTCGGACGGCTCCTCCCAAAGGGTGCTCATTAGTGAAACATCTGACCAGGCGCCAGATGTAGAAGTGAAGCGAGGCGGCTGCCAAGCCGACAGTTCTGAGGGAGGGGTCAAGGTGGTCCCTTCCCATTTCACCGTTGATATGTCTAATTTTCCTCCTGCTCCTTCTAAGGGAGAGGAGGCGGGCCCCTCTGGGAGAGGGGAGGAGTCGTCCTCTTCGGACTCGTCAGAGGACGAGTCCGAGTCCAGCTCTTCTGGCCACGCTTCTCCAGGCTCAGAAGAAAGAAACAGCCGCCTACAAGAGGCGAGGCTTTCTCATGCAGTTGAGAAGGGGGACAATTGGGCGGAGCCGTCCGCCTCTTACAGAGAGGAAAACACCCCTTACTACTGCACGGTACCCCGGGGCCGGATCGCAACCATGCAAGACAAAGTGGAGAGCTTTATAGCTAACCACAGAATGGGCCCCGAATTTTTACTGTTCGTGCCAGATCCAGAAGACACTGTCGTCTGGCCGGCTGGTACCAGCTATGATGACGGCTGCTTTGGCTGCTATGTGGCGGCCATCAAAGCTGGACTGCGCTTCCCATTACATCCGGCTGTTCAGCGGATTTTAGATGGGTATGATTTGGGGTTATGGCAGTTAGCCCCCAACTCTTGGGTAAACGTACTCGGCTATGTGGCCGGGTGCGAAATGTACGGGGTGGAGCCAAGCTTTGAGGCTTTCGCCCACATGAACTATCTCAGCCGGACCCCTAAGTCGGGAGGTACCGGCTGGTATCAATTAACAAGCCATAGGGGCTACCTCATGACGAGAGGTAAGGCGAACAAATGGAAGGATTGGCGGAACACCTTCCTTATCATCGAGGGTTCAGACACGGAGCTGAACAAACGCTTTAACAAGTGGAATAGGGATCCGCCTCTTCTCGCAGGCGGCCGCAGCATGCCGCCTGTTCCCCCAAAGGCTAAAAAAGAGATCCTAGACAAAGGACTCTTCAAAGTAGAGACTAGGGTGAACTCTACTTCAGGGGTACGAGAGCAAGTACCCCTGAACTGCGTCCCGAGCTTCAAGTGGCTCTATGACGAGTACTTTTTGGCCGCCT
The DNA here is from genome assembly GCF_001683475.1 of Chenopodium quinoa. NCBI lineage: Eukaryota > Viridiplantae > Streptophyta > Magnoliopsida > Caryophyllales > Amaranthaceae > Chenopodium > Chenopodium quinoa. The sequence continues at coordinate 5,707,410 of NW_018744367.1, forward strand.
GTGGCCTCAGCAGTCGGTGCTCTAGAGGTAGCCGGCCTGTCAAATACTCTGTTTTTTCACGCTTTGTTTACTTGGGATCTTTACTAACTTTGCTGTTTATTTTTTGCAGCTGACGCCATGAGTAAAATAACAGCATCCAAGACTGCGGCGGCCATGTTGCGGGCCTCTCTCATGCAACAGTCTTGTACCGACTCCCCCAACAAGGGGGCACCCTTGGTAGGCTTCGAAAACTCTTCCTCTTTTAGGAGTTGTCTTATGCATATACTAACTCTTTTTTATATTTTCAGTCGGGCACTCCAAGAGCTTCTTCCTCGCAACAGCCGGACCCCAAGGCCCGGAGGACGACTGTTGCAAGCTCTCCTGGGTCTTCCAGGAAAACAGTGGCGGCTGAGAAGCAGCCGGCCACTTCTTCTAAAACCCCGGCGGGGCCGCCTAGAAGTATGGACAATTACTTGTAAAAACTTTTACACTTGCTTCCTTCTTGACTAGGTCTAACTTGCTTTTTTACGCTTGATGCAGCCGGCCCTCAGGGGCTTGACTTGGTAGAGGTAGCCAAGTCCATGATCAAAGTAGTTCCTCCATCTGAAAGGGAGGCGGTCAGGGGTGCCGGCACCCTTGACCTTGATGGGATTGCAGGGGTCCTTGCTGAGGTATACTTTTTGAGTATTTGAATTCCAGGACGCCTGTTATCTTTTTTGTTTGGAAAACTGACGCCTGTTTTTTTTTTGTACTTAGGCCCTGCTCCGAGTTAACAGCCTTCGCAAGCCGCTTGATCGGAAAAACAAAGAGGTAAAGGCTGCAAAAGCTATGGCCGCCTCTAACTGTGATAAGGCAATGTTTCAAATTGCCCAAAATGAAGTACTGACCATTGATATTCTTTATTATCAGGCGCAGGCTACCGCCGCTGTTCGGGCTCAGTTAGAGGCGGCCCAGAAGAAGAATGACGAGCTGGAGGCGACCATCACAAATCTTAAGGCCGAGCTGAAACCTCTTCGCCAAAAAATGTACTCTTACGAAGCCATGGAGAAATCCTTGGCCAGCGTAAAAGAACGCCTGGTGAGCCAAGAGAAGAGTCTTACCCAAGAGCTCTCGGAAAAGGCCGAGCAAGAGAAGAAAGAGCTCGTCCGGGAGATGATGGAAGACTCCGCTCAAAATCCAGCGCATGACCTGGGGCCGCCTGTTCCCCAATGCCGACTTTGCCTCTTGGGAAAGAACGTACCGCCAGTGTTCGGAAACATATAATCAAGAGATCCTGGCGGCTGCTGAAGAAGAGGCTTGGGAGATGCGTTGGAGGAGGAGGAGGAGCCGGTTGTGGCGCTTGTGCCACTTGGGGGTAAGGCATCAAAAAGAGGATGCAGCTGATGCCGAGTCCAGCAAGAAGAGTGCTGACCAGGCGGCAGCTGCTAATACTGAACTGCCCCCTTCTTAAGCTTAATGTATTTTTTCCACGGCCTGCGTGCCGTTTGCTTTGTATTTACCCGGCCAGGGGCCGGGGCTTTGAATATTTTGCTGGTCTTTAATGACCGGCTTATTTTTAATGAATTTTTGTTTTGCTTCAAATTTGTCCAAGTATTCCATATCTAATATCCCATTGTTTACTAGACCGACTGTTGTACATGGACGAACGTTGCAGACAGGTACGGATAGTTAGTACGCCTCCTATGCCCCTGGACGACTGGTTGTCTGTTTCCAGATAGACGATCAGTCGGCCATTTATTCAATCGGTATTCGAACTATTTTGTCTGGATCCTTTTTAGGCAGGCGTGCCTGTCTTTTTGTAATTTTAACCAAGTAGAAAAGTGGTCTGACCAAGTAAATAGAATATTACCTAGTCGCCAAGGAATTGAGTGGTAGAGATAACAAGCGGCGGGTACCGGTTGTTTCCCTATATTGCCAATGTTGTTGGCTTTTAACTCATAATTTGTTAACCTTGCAAGAGTAGTGGTTGAGAGCCCCTGTTTGTTAAAAACAGGCGGACGACTCATACCTTTTAGGCTCCATACTAAGTTTGAGTGACTATTAAGTTAACATAGGAGTTACTTAGTCTTCGTCACACTCTAGATTGAGTAGTAGAGGTACCAGGCGGCGGAGGCCGGCTGATCCTCTTGATTTGCCAATGTTTGTTGGCTATTAACTCAATAGGTTACCTAGTAGGAATAGGGGTTTGAGTGCCCTTGTTTGTTAAAAAACAGGCGGACGACTCAAACCTTTTAGGTTCCATACCAAATTTGAGGGAGTGACTATGAGTTAACGTTGGAGTTACTCAGTCGCCGTCACTTTTGTTTGAGAAGTAAAGGTACCAGGCGGCGTAGGCCGGCTAGACCCCTTGATTCGCCAATGTTTGTTGGCTATTAACTCAATAGGTACCCCCTGCATTTATCCCAAGTAATACAGGCGGTCATCTGACTCAGATGTCAACTGCTACCACTGGTTTGGTTAGTGATAGAGTTATCCTTGTCTCAAAAACGGCTACGTGGTTGCCCTTGGGGACAGTCGTATAGGTGCCGTGTAATTAGTTTATAGAACAATGTTCCACCCAAAAGGGAGCTGCTCTCTGCGACGAATTTCATCCGGAGGGATGCCGTCGGACGCCTGCTATGATGTTGGGACATGTCGTATTAGTTTTGTAGATTTTATCAGATGGATTGGCGCCTGGTCTGATCATTCGGCCGGTGGCCTTGGTAAGTTCTTGGTGAACGTAGGTGCTAAGTAAAAGAAGGGTAGCCGCCTGTTAGGCACAGGGTCGGCCAGGCCCTAATCTTTTTAGCTAAGTATTGTGAGTAAAATACTCAATGGAGAGTAGCCGACTGTAAAGGTACAGACGGCATGCCCCTCTGAAGATAGAGTGAAAAACTCAATGGAGAGTAGCCGACTGTAAAGGTGCAGACGGCATGCCCCTCGTAATACAAAATTGAATAGTAAGTGCAAACTTTATTAAGTAGCTCTTTACTTTACATCATTCAGAAGAAATATTTTTTAAGATTATCTACATTCCAAGTTCGAGGCAACGGTTGTCCGTCTGGTGTTTCCAGGCGGTAGGTACCGTCCCTGACTTCCTCATAGATTCGGTAGGGTCCTTCCCAGTTGGGAGTTAGTTTGCCATACTCATTAGCCCTACCAACTGCTTCCATTTTTCTAAGTACAAAGTCCCCTACTTTGAGTGGACGCCTGTGTACTTTTTTGTTGTATGATCTAGTCATTCTCAGGCGATAGATCTCATGGCGCAAGACAGCATTGCCCCTCTTTTCAGGAAGTGAGTCTAATGCCAGGCGCATGGCTTCCCAGTTTGCCTCTTCGTCATATAGCATTACTCGAAGAGTCGGCTCGTAGTGTTCTATTGGAAGAACAGCTTCCGCACCGTAAGTTAGGAGGAATGGAGTTTCTCCAGTCGCCCCTTTTTCAGTCGTCCTAATGGCCCAGAGAACATGTGGTAGTTCATCCGCCCATAGGCCGCCTGCTCGTTCAATCTTTTTCTTGAGACCGTCTGAGATGGTTTTATTAAAGGCTTCTACCTGGCCGTTTGCTTGTGGACGGCCGACAGATGCAAAGTAGTGTGCAATTCCTTGGTCACCCAACCAGCTTTTGAGAACAGGCGTCTCAAATTGGGGACCATTATCAAAAACCATAGACATGGGAACCCCGAACCGAGTGATGACATTTTTCCAAATGAATGAAATTACATCCTTCGTCTTGATTCCCTTTACCGCCTCCGCCTCTACCCATTTAGTGAAGTAGTCGACGGCAACAAGTATGTACCTTCTGCCGCCTGTAGCAGGCGTATATGGACCCAGAATGTCCATGCCCCACTTAGCAAACGGTATTGGGCTGTGAATGGTAGTGAGTTCAGTAGCCGGACGGTGAATTAGTTTGCCAAACCTTTGGCACTTGTCACATTTTTTCACCATCTCCATTGCATCTGCTTCCAAAGTAGGCCAAAAGTAGCCCTGCCGCCTTGCCCTTTGAGCAAGCATCCTACCACCTATATGAGAAGCACAGTAACCAGAGTGAAGATCATCTAGTATCTCTCGTCCCTTTTCTGGAGTAACACACTTTAAGAAGGGTTGAAGGTACCCCCTCTTGTGAAGTTCTCCCTTAATCATTTCAAAACAGGTGGCTCGTTTTTTCAGTGATGCCGCCTGTTGAGGATCATCCGGCAGTGTACCGTTTGTCAGATATGCCCTGATTGAATCCATCCAAGTTGAGCTTCTGTCTAGGACTCCAATAGGGTTTTCCTCGATGCTTCTCTTCTCCATTACTTCCCAAAAAACAGTTCGAGGAGTATCAGAGGAGGCGGATGATGCTAATTTTGACAGTGCATCCGCCTGGTTGTTTTCTGATCTCGGCACTTGGATCAGATGGAAATCCTCAAGGGAGCCGACTGCTTGTCGGACCGCCTGTAAATACTTGATCATGGCCGGATGGGTTGCTTCATATTCGCCATTGTACTGACTCACTATCAATTGTGAATCGGAACAGGCGTCTATTTTTCTTGCCCCTGCCGCCTTGCACATGCGGATCCCGGCTAGTAAAGCTTCATATTCTGCCTCATTGTTTGAAGCCTGAAAACTGAAGCGTAGAGCATACTCGAACCTGTCGCCCTCTGGCGACTGACATATGACGCTTGCTCCACAACCATTTGAAGTAGAGCTTCCGTCCACATATACCTTCCAAACTTGGTCTGGAACTTGAGAGTCAGGAGGACGAGTCATCTCTACAATAAAGTCAGCAAAGGCTTGCCCCTTCACTGCTTTTCTAGGCTCGAAAGTAACTTCGAGGCTCTGTATTTCTATGGCCCATTTGATCATTCGGCCTAACGACTCCATGATGGTCAGCGGCCGCTTGATAGGTTGGTCTGTATACACGACGACTGTATGTGCCAAAAAGTAGGGCTTCAATTTTTTAACAGCCATGAAGAGTGCAAGACCAAATTTCTCCACTAGGGGATACCTCAACTCGGCATTTTTCAGTACGTGACTGACAAAGTAGACCGGGAGCTGACAGCCGTCCCTTTCAGCAAGGAGAACAGCGCTTAACGCATGATCAAAGACGGCCAGGTACATGTAGAGAACCTCTTTGGGCAAAGGGCTGACCAGCCTCGGCAAGGAATGCAAGTGAACTTTTAATTTCTGGAAGGCGGCCTCAGCATCCGGCCCCCATTCAAACCTTGCCTTTTTCTTAATTGCCTGGAAAAAGTATAGGCATTTGTCGCCTGATCGGCTTAGAAATCTTCCCAAGGCCGCCAGAAAAAATGTTAACTTCTGAACCTCTCGGATGGTACGAGGCGACTGCATGTCAATGACCGCCTGCACCTTCTCAGGGTTCGCTTCTATTCCTCTCTGATTGATAAGGAATCCGAGAAATTTCCCAGACTCAACTCCAAATACACATTTCTTGGGATTGAGCATGACATGGTGCCGCCTGAGTGTGGCGAAAGTTTCTCGGAGGTCCGACAGATGATCTTTCTGAAGTTTAGTCTTGACAATCATATCATCAATATATGCCTCGACGTTTCTCCCAATCTGATCAAAGAACACTGTGTTTATCATTCGTTGGAAGGTAGCCGGGGCATTCTTAAGACCAAACGGCATGACCGTGTAACAGTATAACCCCTGATCAGTGACGAAGGCCGTCTTCTCCTGGTCTTTCTTCCATAAGAAAATTTGATGGAAACCAGAATAGGCGTCCATGAAACTCATCAAGGCATGGCCGGCTGTTGAGTCGACCAGGTTATCAATTTTAGGCAGAGGGTAACTGTCTTTGGGGCACGCCTTGTTTAAGTCTGTGTAGTCTACACACATTTGCCAGGTGCCATTCGGCTTTTTTACAAGCACCACATTTGCAACCCAGTCTGGGAAGTAACATTGCCGAATGAACCCTGCATCAAGTAATTTTTTAACTTCGGCGGCTGCCGCCTGACTTCTTTCTTCGCCATGGTTCCGCTTCTTTTGCCGTACCGGCTTCTTTTTCGGATCCACAGCGAGTTTATGTACCGCCAGATCAGGACTAATGCCTGGCATTTCATGGACTTCAAATGCAAAGATGTCCTTGTATTCTTTCATTAGGTTGTGAAAGTCGTCACCAAGGTTTCTCAGAGCAGTCGTCCCAACTTTGACTGTTCGGTCAGGACGTGAGTCGTCTAAGATCAGGTCCGAATGCTCACCAGCCGGCTGAGGGCGGAACTCATCCGGCCGCTCCTCTGCCAATGATTGCTATTTTCTCGCTTTTCTTGCGGACTCTGTCTGGGACGCCTTTCTCTTTTTGCCGCCTGCTTCTTGAACAGGCGTACTCTCCTTGACATTGTCAAGGTCTGTTTTTTCACCACTTGACCCAGTGGCCATAACAGTGGGCTTGACATCCGAGAGATAGCACTCTCGGGCCATCCTCTGATCTCCCCTTAGGGAGCCGACTGTTCCATTATCCCTCTCAAACTTGAGCAACATAAGAGACGGGATTATAACAGCCTTGGATTTATTCAGGGTTGGTCGACCCAGAATCATGTTGTAGGCCGAGAGTTCCTCTACTACTAGGAACCGAACTACCATGTGTCGTCCTTCCTCTTTTTCGCCAAGGCGAATGGGCAAATCTACTCGTCCCAGTGGGTGGACTCCTCCTCCTCCAAACCCTATTAAAGGGTGGGAGGCCGGATGTATGCAGTCCGTCTGATATTTCAGTTTCGACAGACATTTGCTGCTGATGAGATCTGAGGAGCTCCCGGTATCTATGAGGATTCGGCCAACTCTCTGGTTGGCCACTTTACATTCAATAACGAGAGGGTCGTCATGCGGCCCCCTTATTCCTCCTAGATCCTCTTCAGTGATGACAATCTCAGGAAATGTATATTTGGACGGCCGTTCTTGGTGAACGGAATTTACATCTAACCTCCTTATATTATCTTTGTTGCCCCTAATAGTGGGGCCGCCTCCTGAGAAGCCGCCTGCAATGGTGTAGACGAATGCATCATCTGTATCGGAGCTGTCGGCCTGTTGATTCTTTTTGGCCGACAGCTTTTTTGAGGAAGTGTTCCCCGTAGATTTCTTGACATAAGTGTCAAGATCACCTTACTCAGCCAGGCGGTCTAGGTACCGCATGAGACTGATGCAGTCATTGGTGTGATGACCAACGTCATCATGATAAGCACAGATTTTATCTTGGTTCCGGTTGTTTGCAGAACCCTTCATGGGGACCGGCTTCTCAATTGAGATCCGTCCCTTTATTTCTTTTAGGATAAACTGGTTATCCTTGTTAAACACATACTTTGGGGAGTATGGTTTGAATTCTTTTTTCTTTTTCTGGGCCGGCTGTTTAGAGGAATCAGCCGCCCAGACCTCTTTTCTTTTCTCATCTTTGTTTGACGACTGTTTCTGTCGTCCTTCTCTTTTGTCGAACCTTTTCCCGTCTGACTGTTTTATCGTACACAGATCAGTCGCCTGTATATAGGCTTCTGCTTCAATCAAGGCCTCTTGAAGAGTCGCCACCCTTTTTTGAACCAAATCAAACTTGAAGGTAGACCCGTCTTTGAGACCTCTAAAAAAGTCGGTATAAGCTACCTCATCCGGTAACCCTTGAATCTGTATTCTCATCAGGTTGAACCGCCTGATGTAAGAGCGAAGCCCCTCCTTCTCGCCCTGCTGAATTGTTCCCAAATCAAGGGTCGTTTTCTTTGCAGGGATGTTCATGTCGAAGTTGGAGGCAAATAAGTAAGCAAGCGTCCTGAAGCTATTTACACAACCAGTCGGCAGGTTGCCGAACCATTGCTGTGCGATTCCTTTGAGAGTCGCTGGGAAACACTTGCACCAAGTGGGATCATCCAACCCTTGAAGGTACATCAGGTTGGTGAATGCCATCAGATGGTCTTCTGGGTTAGTAGTGCCGTCATAGGCGCCTACTAGTACATTTTTCACTTTGGCCGGCTGAGCGGCTTCAGTAATTTCCTTGGAGAAGGCCGACGGCTGTTCACCAAGTCTAAGCAACCGTAGTTGCCAGTCCATAGGTTGGACGTTTTTTGCTGCAGGTCTACCAAATGGAGGTGGCTGCATAAAATACTGTTGTTGCGGCACAAATTGTAAGTTTGGTACCGCCTGGGCACTATGAAAGCCGGACTGACGGGAGGTGCCGCCTGACTGACTCTCATGGTACGACTGAGTATGCCTCATTGAGGCATTTCGCAAACTCTCTTGAAAGTCTGAAGTAGAAGCCGACTCTGACAATCGGTCACTCTTCTTCTGCTCTAGCAGTAGCCGAGCATCTGTGAATGTTTGCTTTGACCCGTCCGCCTGAATATGACGAACCGGTTTCCTATTTCCTGTAGGATAACGGAATTTTGTGAAATCAAGGGCAGGTGGCTCCCGCTTCCTAGATTTAGGATGAGGAGTCGCCTCTCGCCCTTGAACTGGCTTCCTCTTCAGTGAAGTGGAAGGTTTCTTGGCCGACTGCTCCTTGACTGAAGCAGGCGGCTTCTTGTTGATCAACTCTTGGATCTCTCCCTTGAAGTCCCTCATGAAGGTCATGAGTTCGTTCCTTGTGATGGGAGCAGACCCATCAGTTGGCTGTTGCCGAGCAGGCGGTGCGCCTGCTGGCTCGCTTCCTGTTTGAAGATGCTCCCGTTCCCTCCTTTCGGTATGACGGGTACGTCGAGCCCTTAGGGTCCCGTCTGGAGCTGTATGAGTTTCAACTTCAAATTCACTTTCGGTGTCATGGTCCGACTGAACTTGAGGGTCGTCTAGGGGACGCCTCTCTTCAGGAGTCGGTACAGACTTGGATGCCATCTCTGAAGTACTCTCCCTACAGACGGCGCCAAATGTTTCGGGGTTTTCTGATGTCCTGCGGGAGAGTTACAATTCCGAGACTGGAACCGGACGCCTGTACCTGCAAAATAACGGAGACTCCTGAGAGCTCCGCCTCCAACGGTCAAGTTAGTACCTGATTAAGGAGTAATATGTGCGGAAAATAAAGTAATAAGGTCTCTCTAGGTGAGAGTGTTTAATGTTGGTAATCTGCTTTGTTAGCGAGATCAGCCGGTTATTAGTGTGTTCCGTAACGTTTCTGTTCTGTTCCGTTCTTCAGGTGAGATTAATTGCTTGATCCCCTTTAATGAGGATTAATTAAGTATTTATAGTCTTGAGAAGCGTGCCACTCTCTAGGTTTAGGGTAAACCTAGGGCTGACCGGGCCTCTAAACAGGATTGGGCCTTGTTGGCCGGTTTTCCCATTTGGCATGGGTGGACACGTGGCGTGTCTCAATTGGTCCGTAGAGGACGTATCTGTGATTGACACGTGGCAGGCTCCTATTGGCCTACGTGAAGGACACGTGGCGGAACCTGGTTGGTCCACTTGTCAGACGGTGATTGGTGGATAAAAATCCCCTAATCACTTAGTACATAGTGGGAATTAAGATTTATTTTGGATAGACTTAATAAACTCTTTGAACGAGTAGAGGAATTTACCGTGTTAAACATGAAGGACTTGAAAAGGATTTTAACCCATATGTATAAGACTAAATGTTTGGAACTAAGTATAAGCTAGGCAAATACTAAGTCAAACATGAAAGACTCTAGTAGAGACTTTCAACCGTATCATGTAGCAAACAAGTTTAGCGAGACTTAGTGAAATTAGATGAGCTAAAAGTCACATGAGTGGGATCAAATTGGGAATAGTTCTGCAATTGAATCCATCATGTATACCACGATATGGTATCGTCACATGACTTGCATGCTTAGAGAATGGAAAGTATAAAGTACCAATCAACTTGAATCTAAGTAATGGACCATTAGATTATGATCAAGAACATCCAAATTACTTGGTTAAGTAAGAGGATGAGTTCTTGATACATGGAAACAAGTATAATTAAATATTGATGTTGTGAGCATGACTTTTACAAGGATTAGATCCTTAATAAGGAAGCCATTTATAAGCACGAGCTTAGATGCATCGTGGCTTGAGAATGGTAACATGGATTTGCATCCATGAGTAGTGTGCGAAAATTTAAGGTAAATTTTCATTATCACAAATGATTAAGGTTTTCCAAATCATTGTGAATTTTTTGGACTAAAATCCAAGCAAAGCATCATTAAGAAGTCTACTAAAGTATATGCTGAGAGAATTATTGTCTTAGAGCCAATAATAGGGAATTTGTAAAATGGATGGTTCATTGTTGAAGTTCACAAATCATGAAAATGAGTGGGAGCCATCAATTAAGCAATAAATCCTAAATCACATGTAACCCATAACACTCTCAAATTTTATCATCTTATTATGAAAGTGTTCGATAATGAAGATGCTAAGGTTTGCAAAGTAATCATAACTAAACCTGTGCAATAAGTGAACCATAAAATTCACAATTGCATGAAAGAAATCAAGCATATTAGATGTGGGTGTGATTACTATGAATGTTTTGTAAAGAGTATTGCTCTTGAAACATTTGGGAATACCATTTATCATAAGATGAAACATTAAAAAGTTTTCTTTGGGAATAAATTTTGCTTATTATTATTCTATAACTAATTAATAATGGTTTAGAATTAAATAATGAGTCCATTCAATGTGACGATATTCAATTTAGGGTAGCAAGACAATGTCTTGGATAAAGAAACACCTATTAAGTGAACATTGAATGTCATATCGAAATTATCTCTAATCAAGGTCATTTAAAGGATGGACGATTAGTGACCATGTGAGATTAGTGTGTAGTATGATTTATAGCACCGTTTCTTTTGCTACAAGGACATGAATGGCATAAATCATTTGCACGGGTATTAGTTTGGAACTATACCGGATCGACTTATGAGAATGTCATAAGTATATTTCTCATTATTGCTATTGGTACCTCTTTCCTCAACCATGAGTATTATAAGTTCGCTTATTTGAGCTCTAGTCTATTTTGATGTTGGTCAAACGTTTGCCATAAAAGGGGATTATAAAGACCACACTCGGGTAACTAAGTCTCTTAATAAGAGAAGCTTAAAAATACAAGATTAGGAATGTCCTCTTATTAATAATAGGAAATATGTCTTTGTGGTTTACAAGGCCTCTCGAAGAGTGACACTGTGAAAATGCATGGCCATGCTAAGATGGATTTTGGAAATCATCTGTACTTGACAGTTGAACTCGGAATTTTGAGAAACACTTCTGGACATAATATGGATGACGATTAATCTTACCTCATAATTCATGAAGAGACATTAAGTGACATAGGAAAAGGGCAATACACACGTTACACACTTGTCTAGTAGGATTAGTGGGAGATTGAAAGGAATGGTGTCCTTAGAACAAGTGTATTATTCCGATAGAGGGTTCAGAATAAATTACGAAGTTAATTATTTAGTGAAGTCAAGTGATCGGAAAGTCAGGCTAGAGGCCATCTCCGATCAGCGAGATTAATTATACTAATCTCACAATTTTCCTTTGACTGAACCCAACGGGTCACACCCAAGCGTGCAATCAAACTAAGGAGACAAATTAAGCCAAAGGCCTTAATACATCAAACAAGATGATTCGTACTCCGACGTCGGAGTCCGAGCTTAGAGCATCAAAGCCGAACATCAAATGTCGAGTCTTTTTAGGGTAAAAATACCCCTAAGACACGTGGCCCTATGAAGGCTTGCCACGTATCAAGCTTGCAACGGTCAGCAAGGGCCCAATCCCTTTGCGACACGTGTCATTGTACCCTAATTGAGGTACAACTCTCCCCTACTATAAATAGTAGGGGCATACCTCATTTATGGGGATCGACAAAATTTCCAACAACCAACCAAACACAAAACCCATTGCAAAATGCTCTCCAATCGAGAAGCATTTATTACTCTTTATACCTCTTTTAAGAAAGATTATAACTTAATCTTCGGAGGCGAAACTACCACCCCCCAGCCTGAGTTTCCGTTATGTGCAGGTACAGGCGAAGGAAGGAGCATACTAGGAAATTGTAACTCTCCCTTAGGACACATAAAAGACCCCCATACATCTGGCGCCGTCTGTGGGGAGATTACTTTCTAGATGACTTCAGAACCTGTACTACCGGGGAAAGGTAGCCAACCTGCTGGTGAGGCTGAGGTCCACTCTGACCAAGATACAGCCGACAATTGTGGGGTTGAGACTTATACAGCCGCTGATGGTTCTTTAAGGACCAAGCATACCCGTTCCAAAGACAAAAGGGAACGGGCAAAACTGCAGTCGGGCCCTAGTCACCCCACAAGAGGTCCGCTTGGGCTAACCCCTCCCTCAAAAGGAGCCACTCCTGTCTCAAGAGACGAACTCATGAATATGATGATGAGTTTCAAAGGAGAAATCAAAGGCCTCCTAGATAAATCAGCCAGCCCCCGCAAGGGGCAGGCGGAGGAAAGACGACTTGGGCAAAAGACAGCCAAGGCGGTAAAAGATAGAGCACCTACTCCGCACCCAAAGCCAAAGGTGCCGGTTAGGTCCATTGATATCTCAAAAATCCGCATTCCCATGGAGAAAACCAGAAAGCCCTTTCGGCACCTACAGCTGGATGGAACAAAGAAGGTGTACTCTGATGTTCGAACTCTCATCCAGGATAAAAAGATTTAGCAACAATCCGAGTCGGCATCGACGTCTACCTTTCAAGACAGTTTCCATATTACATCAATGAGGCACTCGCGAACAAGTAAAGAGAGTTGGTCGACTGAGGTTTTCGCTCGATCCGGCCCTCATATAATCCAACCGCCAGTTCATGGGTCACCATACATTCCCTTTAGATCTCCTGACTCACAGCCGGCCCTATTCGGGGGTCAGTAGCCACCTGTCTAGCCTATGGACTAGCAGCTCCGGCTGCTCAACCTTGGGGAACAGCCAGCGGCGTTCTCCAGGGAAATCACTGAGATGGCTCAGCCGTCAAAGATCAAAAATGTGTTGGTAGGGGCCTATGACGGCACCACCAACCTAGAAGATCACCTTATGGCATAAACCAACCTGATGTATTTGTAGGGTTTGGATGATGCCTCTTGGTGTAAGTGCTTCCCAGCAACTTTGAAAGGGATTGCTCAACGTTGGTTTGGTAACTTACCTGCCGGATGCATCAATAACTTTAGAATGTTGGCATACTGGTTCACGTCCAACTTCTCAATGAACATCCCGGTTAAAAAGACAAGCCTTGATTTGGGGGCAATACAGTAGGGGGACAAGGAAGGGCTCAGGTCATATGTCAGGCGGTTCAACCTGATGAGAATCCAAATCCAGGGATTGTCTGATGACGTCGCCTATACCGACTTCTTCAAAGGTTTAAAGGACGGGTCAATTTTTAAGTTTGACTTGGTCAGAATGAGGGTCTCTACCCTTCATGAGGCATTAATGAAGGCTGAGGCTTACATACAGGCAATGGAACTTTGTGCGGTTAAACTCCTAATGGATTACAAAAGATCCGATAGAAGAGAAAGCCAACCTACTCAGCCGACCAAAAGGGAAGAAAAGAAACGAAAAGAAGTCTGGGCGGCAGAGCCATCCGGGCAACCGTTCTAGAAGAGAAAGAGGTCGGATCCGTATGTCCCAAGGTACGAATTCACTAAGGATTGCGCCTCCATTCTCAAGGAGGTTAAAGACCGGTTAAATCTTGAAAAACCGGCAGCAATGAAGAGTTCCGTGAGCAGCCGGGATAAAAGTAAATATTGCCATTTCCACGAAGAGATAGGCCATGACACTAAAGGCTGTTTTAGTCTCAGGCGGCTCTTTGACCGCCTTGCTGATGAGGGGGCTCTAAAATCTTATCTGCCAAAATCAAAGGGTACTCCCAAGCAGGTCAAGGGACAACCTCCAAAGACACCGGTGACTCATTCTGACACTGATGAGGAAACCATCCTAACCATAGCCGGTGGATTCGTAGGTGGTGGTCATATCATCCGGGGTACAAAGGATAACATAAGAAGGCTGGTCAACTCAGTAGATGAGGGTCAGTCGTCTAAAAATCCATTATCGGAGGTCAATATCTCCAAAGGATAGAGGAGAGGTCAGGCGGCCCCACGATGATCCCATAATCATCGAATGTAAAATTGCCAATCAACGAGTTGGCCGGGATCTTAATTGATACCGGGAGCTCGTCCGACCTCATAAGCTACCGGTGCGTAGAAAAGCTCAAGTACAAGCCTAGTAGCATGATACAGGCTCCATACCCTCTTGTTAGCTTTAGGGGAGGAGTAGTGCATCCGGTGGGGATGGTTGACCTACCCATCCGGTTTGGGGAGAAGGGCAAAGGCCGGCATATGGTTGTCAAGTTTCTTATTGTTGGGGAACTGATGGCCTACAACGGGATCATTGGCCGACCAACCCTTAACATCTCCAAAGCAGTGATCATCCCGTCTCTAATGTTGATTAAATTCGAGAGGGATGATGACACAGTCGGTTCCTTGAGTGGGGACCAAAAGACGGCGAGAGAGTGTTACCTCTTAGACGTCAAACCAACATTGGTCACAGACGGTCAGGAAAAAGGAAATAGTTGAACTTGACGAATGTGATCAAGAAGCACCGGCCCTAAAAGCAGCAGGTAAAAAGAGGAAGGCGGATGAAATGGCACCCGTCAAAGAAAAACAATAGAAATCACTTTCAGGGGAGAGGTCAGACGACCTTCCGCCCCAGCCGGTAGGAGAAATTATTGACATCATCTTAGATGATAGCCGGCCTGACAGAACTGTCAAAGTTGGGACGGTTGCTTTTGACAACTTGGGTACCAGCTTGCTCTGATTGCTGAGAGAATTCAAAGATGTGTTTTCCTTTGAAGTGGAAGAAATGCCGGGCGTAAGCCTGGATCTTGCTGTTCATAAACTCGCCGTGGATCCTAAAAAGAAGCCGGTTAGGCAAAAGAAGAGGAACCATGGCGAAGAAAGATCTCAGGCGACAACAACTGAGGTTAAGAAGCTTTTAGATGCGGGTTCATTCGGCAATGTTACTACCCGGATTGGGTAGCCAATGTTGTCCTTGTGAAAAAGCCGAATGGTACCTGGCGGATGTGTGTAGATTACACGGACTTAAACAGAGCTTGTCCGAAAGATAGTTACCCGCTTCCAAAGATCGACCACTTGGTAGATTCTACAGCCGGTCATGCTCTGATGAGTTTTATGGATGCCTATTCTAGCTTCCATCAGATACCCTTGTGGAAGAAAGACCAAGAAAAGATGGCTTTTGTCACATATCATGGTTTATACTGTTCCACGGTGATGCCGTTTGGGTTGAAAAATGCGCCTGCTACCTTCCAACGAATGATAAACTCGGTTTTTTATGATCAGATTGGGAGAAATGTGGAGGCGTACATTGATGACATGATAGTCAAATCCAAGCTACAAGCGGATCATCTATCTGACCTCAGAGAAACCTTCACCACCCTCAGGCGGCATAAGGTCATGCTTAACCCAAAAAAGTGCGTCTTTGGTGTTGAGTCTGGGAAGTTTCTCGGATTTTTGATTGACTAGAGAGGTACAGAGGCTAATCCGTACAAGGTACAGGCGGTAATTGACAAGCAGTCGCCTCGTACCGTCAGAGAGGCTCAAAAGCTTACCGGTTGTCTGGCAGCATTGGGGAGATTCCTCAGCCGGTCGGGTGATAAGGGCCTTTACTTTTTTCAAGCAACCAAAAAGAGGTCCAAATTTGATTGGGGTAAAGAGGCTGAGGCGGCATTCTAGAGGCTGAAGCAACACTTGCATTCTTTGCCAAGATTAGTGAGTCCCCTACCCTAGGAGGCTCTCTTTATGTACCTAGCCGTCTCGGATCATTCCCTAAGTGTCGTCCTCCTTGCCGAGAGAGACGACAAACAGCTCCCAATTTATTTCATAAGCCACGTTCTCCGAAATGATGAACTTTGATATCCCATGATTGAAAAATTTGGTCTGGCTTTATACAAAGCGGTGAAACGGTTGAAACCTTATTTCTTGGCTCATCCGGTTATCGTCTACACTGATCAACCGCTCAAACGGCCTATGACCACGTTAGAGTCATCCGGGAGAATGATTAAATGGGCAGTGGAAATTCAAAGTCTAGAGATAACTTTGTTGTTGAAATGACTAGGCCGGTACTGCCGGATAATACTAATCAAGTATGGAAGGTGTATGTAGACGGGAGTTCCACCTTGAATGGTTGTGGGGGATGCGTAATTTGACATTCCCTGAAAGGGGATAAATACGAGTATGCTCTACGATTCAAGTTTCAGGCTTCGAATAATGAAGCAGAGTACGAGGCCTTGCTAGCCGGTATTCGCATGTGTAAGGCAGCCGGGGCAAGAAAGGTTGACGCCTGTTCTGATTCTCAACTAATCGTTAGCCAGTACCATGGTGACTACGAAGCAACCCATCCGGTGATGATTAAATACCTACAGGCGGTCAGAGAAGAAGCCGGGTCACTTGATGAATTCACTCTAAATCAAGTACCAAGGACCGAGAATAACTAGGCGGATGCATTATCAAAATTGGCATCATCCGCCACTTGCGATACGCCTAGGTCAGTCTTTTGGGAAGTCATGGAAAAAAAGAGAATTGAACATGATCCCATTGGAGTTCTAGATCGAAACTCTACTTGGATGGACCCCATCCGGGACTACTTAGTAGACTACACTCTGCCGGATGCCTCCTCAGAAGCGGCTGCTCTAAAGCGACGAGCATTGAGTTTCGTCATGCACAAGGGTGAACTTTTTCGAAAGGGGTACCTACAGCCGTTATTCAAGTGCATAACTCCAGAAAGGGGAAAGGAAGTGCTAGAAGACCTACATGCCGGATTTTGTGGATCACACATAGGCGGCAAAACTCTTGCAAAGATAGCCAGGCGGCAGGGGTACTTTTGGCCCACTTTTGAGGCAGATGCTCTAGATCTGGTAAAGAGATGTGACAAGTGCCAGAGATTTGGCCGACTTATCCGTCAGCTGGCTATTGATTTGACGGTTATCTTCAGCCCTATCTCGTTTGCCAAATGGGACATGGATATGTAGGGTTTCGTAGTGACCCGACACTACGCGGAAGGAAACCCCCCAAGACCCGCCCCTTAATTAAAGCAATTAATAAGCATAATAAACTTAATCAAACAAGACTAAAAGCAAGAATTATACCTTTGTTGCGTGCTTCGCTCCCGAAAAGCTCTTACTTCAAAATCCCGAAAATACGAGATCTCCGACGGATCGTACCCTCGACCCGACCCGAGCGTCCTAAGTCTTGAAGGTTAGTCAAGACCCGGACAAAACAAAACTATGAGTTTTACGAATCAAAGGTTTACTGTAATTATAAGAGTTGCCTTTTTAATTCCACTCAAGGTTGTGTATTTCCCAATACCATGCCTTTGGTATTTATAGGGAAATTCACCCTTGATTTCCAATCTCCCATCAATGTGGGAGAGTTGGTAAAATCAACAATTTATTTAATTCTAAATTAAATAAATAATCAACTTAATCACATTGCGACAAGTGGCACAATCACATGCTTGAGTGATGGCCAAGGCTAGGAAAGGGGGGGGGACCATTTGCCTTGCTCCCCAAGGCCTTGATTTGGTCCCCACATCCATGCACAAAACCGGGTCAAGGAAGGGCTAGCTGGCTGCCAGCTAGCATGCCAGCTAGGGCTGCCAGTTAGCACTGCCTTGCTGCCCAGCATCCCAGCCAGCCAGTGCGTGTTGGTGCTGGGCTGTGCTGGTGCTGTGTGCTGGTGCTGGTGCGTGCTAGTGCCATGCGCTGGTGCATGCTGGCACTGGTGTTGTGCCTCGCATCTCTCGCAGCACCTCTCGCACACCACCCTCGCATCCCTCGCTGCATCTCTCGCACCATTGCTAGCATGGCCAGCATGTGTGCTGCTAGCGAGCCACGCATGCTAGCCCCCTTGCCTCGCACCATGCGCATTAGCCTCGCACCACACGCACACCCACGCATCCCTTAGCAGCCTTGGTGCGTAGCAATGCTGGGCTGATGTGGGTGGCCTAGCAACGTGCTGACGCCCAGGCCCTCGCACACGCATAGTGCGCTGCTTGCTGCTGCCATGCGAAGGCTACCACGCAAGCCAGCACGCATGCTGCGAAAGGCTGACTGGTGTCTTGTTGCGCCTGTTGCTTGCGATAGGCTGCCAGGTGCTCCTGATGCGCCTGTTGCTTGCGATAGGCCAGCGATGGCGCGTCTAGGCTGCGATGGTTTGCCTAGCACACCTAGTGTGCTTAGGCTTGCGCCTAGCCATGCTAGGTGCATGCTAGCATCCACATGGCTAGGTCAATTTGGTGCTAAGGCTATTTTTATACTTGTCGCTTTGTGATTTTATGACGCTCGGTCTCGACGCCCTAGGCTCGATATCCGACGTTTGTATTCGTAAAACTCTGTCGACTTATTAAATCCTTTCGGATTAATTCGTCGTCTCGGATCGGTGATTCGATTGGGTTCGACTCGAAGGGTTCAATTAAGATTAAGTTGTAATATCAATTGTACCTCGATATTACTAATTTGAAGCGGCCTCCACCTAGGCATTCCGATCACTTGATCTTACTGAAGAATTAAATCTGTAATAATTCTGAACCCTCTATCGGAAGAATACACTTGTTGGAAGGACACCATTCCTTTTAATCTCCCACTTGTCCTTCCAGACCAGTGGGCATACAGTGTATAGCCCATTTCCTACGTCTCTGAATGTTTCTTCGTGAACTATAAGGTAAGATTCATTGTCATCCTTATTACGTTTAGAAGTGTTTCTCGATCTCCGAGTTCGACTGTCAATAAGCAGATGATTTCTAAAATCCATTTGAGCACGGCCATGCATTTTCACAGTCTCGCTCTTCGAGCGGCCTTGTTAACAACAAAAAAATTTTCCTTATTGTTAATAGGGGGACAATCCCAGTCTTGTATTGTAAGTTCCTTTTACTAAGAGGACTTAGTCTCTCGAGTGTTTCCGTTATGATCCCCAGTTACGACAGATGTTAGGAAACATCAAAGAGTCTAGTACTCAAATAAGAAAACTTCACAATACTCATGGTCGGAGGAAACAGGTTCCGATAGTCATAATGAGAAATGTACTTATCCAGTACGGTTCCAAACTGTACCTGAGCAAATGATTTATGACTGTCACGTCCTCGCAGCACAAGAAACGGTGCTGTAAATCATACTACACACTAATCTGTGGCGGTCATCAATCGTCCATCCGTTAGATGACCTCGATTAGGGACAATTTTTGATTTAAATATTCAATGTTCACTGAACAGGTGTTTCTTTATCCAAGACATGGTGTTGATACCCTGTTTTGAATATTTTCGTAAATTCGAATGGACTCATTATTTAATTCTAAACCACAATTAAATAGTAATGGAGTGAATGATAATTTTGCACAAAAATTAATTACTCCATTAATGAATGGTTTCAATACAGTGTCTTACATTAAATTAACCAGTTTAATTAAAACACATGCACAGGGAATTTTCAAAGCCAGTCTCCAACATGCTTGATTCCCATTGCCTCAATGTGCTTGTTGTGTTTCACTTGAGGCAAAGGTTTAGTCAAAGGATCGGCTACATTATCATCCGTGCCGATCTTACAAATTCTGATTTCACCTTCGGATTTCCATTCCCTTATCATGTGAAATTGCCTTTGCACGTGTTTGACCTTCTGGTGTTCTCTGGGCTCCCTGGCCTGAGCGATAGCTTCATTGTTATCACAATAGAGGTCTATCAGCCCCTTGATTGAGGGTGCAACACCAAGTTCGCTGATGAACTTGCTTCTGAAGCGGCCAAGTACTCGGCTTCAGTTGTAGAGTCTGTAGTGGTGCTCTGCTTGGCACTCTTCCAGCTGATCGCTCCTCCATTTAGACAGAATATGTACCCCGACTGTGACTTGAAGTCGTCTCTGTCAGTCTGGAAGCTAGGGTCGGTGTAACCTTCAACAACCAGTTCTTTGTGGCCTCCATACACCAAGAACTTATCCTTGTTCCTTTTCAGGTACTATAGGATATTCTTGGCCGCAGTCCAATGCACCTCTCCTGGGTTCGATTGGTATCTGCTCGTTGCACTCAGGGCATACGATACATCTGGCCTTATACATATCATGGCATACATGATCGATCCGATCAGTGAAGCATATGAGATCTGATTCATTCTTTCTCGCTCAACAGGTGTCTGTGGACACTGTTTCTTGCTGAGAGTTATGCCATGGGACATAGGTAAATGCCCTCTCTTGGCATTCTCCATGTTGAATTGAGCTAGTACCTTATCAATGTAAGTACTCTGGCTTAATCCAATCATCCTTTTATATCTATCTTTGTAGATCTTGATGCCTAATATGTACTGTGCCTCTCCTAAGTCCTTCATTGAAAAACACTTTCCCAACCAGCCCTTTACGGACTCCAGTAATTTTGTGCTGTTTCCAATGAGAAGTATATCATCAACATACAGGACTAGGAATGCAATATCACTCCCACTGACCTTCTTGTATACACAAGACTCATCTGGATTCTTGATAAAACCAAACTTGCTAATGGCTTCATCAAATCGCAGATTCCAACTTCTGCTGGCTTGCTTTAGTCCATAAATGGACTTCTTCAGCTTGCAAACCTTTCCAGCGTTGCCTGGATCGACAAAACCTTTTGGCTGTGTCATATACACAGTTTCTTCCAAAATTCCATTAAGGAAGGCGGTTTTGACATCCATTTGACATATTTCGTAATCGTAAAATGCAGCAATCGCTAGGATGATCCGGACGGATTTTAGCATTGCAACCGGTGAAAAGGTTTCATCATAGTCTATAACCTTTTACCACCAGTCTAGCCTTGTATATCGATACATTTTCATCCTTGTCTGTCTTCACTTTTAAGATCCATTTGCAACCAATGGGTGTTTAACCCTCGGGCAAATCTACCAAGTCCCAGACTTGATTTTCAAACATGGAGTCCATCTCGGATCTCATGGCCTCTTGTCATTTTGCAGAGTCGGGGCTTGTCATAGCTTGCTTGTATGTCGCTGGCTCATCATCGGTTAAGACGATACCGAGGTATCTGTCTAGTTGAGATCTTTGCCGTTGCGACCTACGAAGGGTAATCGGTTGAGCATTTTCATTGTCAGTTTGATTCTGACCAATCTTCTTAGATGCTTCAAAAGCATCTAGATTGTAAGTTTTGTCAGGTTGACATTGTTGCTCGTCTTCTCGAACTTCGTCGAGCTCGATTTTCCTCCCACTTGTCATTTTGGAAAGGTGTTACTTCTCCAAAAAGACACCATCACGAGCAACAAAAACTTTGTTCTCGGATTTATTGTAGAAGTAATACCCTTTGGTTTGTTTTGGGTATCCCACAAAGAAACACTTATCCGATTTGGGGTGAAGTTTGTCCGAATTTAATCGCTTGACATATGCTTCGCATCCCAAAATCTTGAGAAAAGACAACCTCCAACCTAGGAGGTTTCTTAGTCCATAATTCATATGGAGTCTTTTCAACAGCTTTTGACGGAGCTCTGTTTAGTGTTAGTGCTGCAGTTTGTAGCGCATGTCCCCAGAAAAAGACAGGGAGTTCACTAAGACCCATCATTGATCGAACCATGTCGAAAAAGGTTCGATTCCTCCGTTCGGACACTTCGTTCCATTGAGGAGTTTTGGGAGGTGTCAACTCTGAAAGAATGCCATTTTATTTCAAGTGATCGTCGAATTCATAGCCCAAATATTCGCCACCTCGATCCGATCGAAATGCTTTAATTTTCTTGCCAAGTTGATTTTCAACTTCTTTCTGAAACTCTTTGAATTTCTTAAAGTATTCAGATTTATTCGACATTAAGTAGATATATCCATATCTACTATAATCGTCGGTGAAAGTGATGAAATATCGGTAACCTTGTCTTACGGGTGTACTCATTTGTCCACATACATCCGTGTGTATTAGACCTAACAAGTCACTTGCCCTTTCTCCCAACTTGGAGAATGGCTGTTTTATCATCTTGCCTAATAAGCATCCTTCGCAATTTTCAAACGACTCTAAGTCGAATGAGTGAAGAACACCTTCTTGAAGAAGTTTCTTGATGCACTTGATGTTAATATGGCCAAGACGACGATGCCACAAGTAGGTTTGATTCGAATCGATGGTCTTAGTTCATTTGGTATCAATCCTATTTTTTTGTGTAAAGCATGCAATTTAATTTGAACATATGTTTAAAAGACAATATTTGAAACAACTACGTTAGAAGTATTTCATTTCAAGCATCTTGGTGTCCAACACCATCGATCAAAATATTGTTCAAAAGCATGTCAAAACTAGGATTAGTTTTAATTACATCTCAAAGACAAAATGGTGCATGCAAGCACGACCGAAAAACCATCTTCGTCGTCTTCTTGCTCTTGCACCAACACTTGATAAGCTTCTCACTTGGTCCCTGAAAAGGCAACATAAAGTGAGTCATACTTGGTATCCAATACCTATGATAAGCTTAATTCACAAGTGTTTAGGAAGATACCTGAGGTAGATGCTCCATTCCTCTCTTCCTCTTCTCGAAAGAGCTTTCCCACCACAATAAAAGCAACGCATCTTCGCCTTAACCTTGAAATCCCTCATTCTTGACGGTCTTTTGGTTGCCCCAAATGAGTTGGCTCGATGAAGTAGCTCCACCACATTCTTCAAGGAATGTGTCTCCTTTCTTTCGGAAATGTATGCCCTTAGCGCATCATATCCTAAATGAAGTGAAGTGAGCATAATATGACCAGCCATTCCATCTTCTAATGGAATTCCGAGGAGTTCCATGTGCTTGAAGAGCTTAGTCATTCTGGCCACATGGGGTTGGAGGGGCATACCCGGTCTCAACTTGGTGTTGCAGACTGTAGACCAAAGATGGTACCTCTCTTTCGCAAGACAACCTTGATCCGATGGCTTCACATTCATGTCTGTAAGTGACCTAGTCACTTCAAACAAGAGTCCATCATTGTTGTCTTTGAAACTCTTAGAGAATCTCACACCGACAACATCCCTTAGTCCTCCAAGGAACAAGTCCGGAAAGGAGAATGGAAGTTTTTCTTTCCATTCTTCCGGGATGGATTTAGCCATGAGTTGTGACACTAATTTGCAATCTTTTGACCATGCACAATAAGTTTCTTCACTCAAGTGTTTCTTGGTACAGAGGGTTGGGAGGGAAGTATCCAGAACATACTCCTTGGAACAACTCCAGAGAGTTCTTCTGAGTTCTTCTTTCCATTCTTCAAGGTTTGTTAAGTTAAGCTTGATAGCTAACTTTTCGGGGAGTTTCGAGCACTTATGGTTGTTGTTTAATTTACTTGCAGACATTGTTCTACAATTGAAAGAATTTGAAGTGAAAAACCATTCATAAATCAATAAGTTGAAATTCAAAAAGTTCATGCATATTTTCAATCTTATTGAGCATTTTATCCACGCATTTGTAAAATTGTCCCTTTTAGGCGAGAATAAAATGATTCCGAGATCCCAAAGATCAAGAAATGGTTAAGCATGCTTTGGCTTGTCTTAATCATTAAATATCTTAAGGTAAGCAATCCAATTGCTAATAGCTCCAAGCTACCCTCGGTTTGATAAAATGTCGCATCTAATGCATCCATGACATTTTATCTCTTTTGCCACGACATCTAAGAATTCCTTACTGATATCGTTGAGCTTAACCAAGACAAATTGTATACCTAGTATACCTTACGTTCCTAGGGAAGTAGTGATGTCTCTCTTTGGCATAGTCCATCACGTACGCGCATTAGTTCGGTAAGTGTTGTTCTTGGAACGCCAATTTTTAGCTCAATATTATTAAGGGACCTAGGGTTTCTATGTTGGTTGATTTAAGTGAACTTAACTAATCGTCGCAACATATAGAAATCCTAGACATACATCTAGAAATCATGTATAAATAACAAAATTATATATAAGGCATAGAAATAGATGCATTTGGCAACTAGCATGACCCCTTGAAATCTTCAATTTCCATGGGTCTTCATTTTGGCTCGTCTTCATCGAAATGCCGTCTTGAGACATCTTGGCCAAAATAATATAAATAAAGCTAGCTAGAACGACTAAGATTAATCTAATAGTACAAAAATACTTAACGGTTCGCAGACCGTATTTAGAATTACAAAAATACATAACGGAACGTAGTCCGTATTTTCTATCCTAGTCGAGCCCCACTAGTTGCTATTTTCAAGACCTGTTTTGAATAACAATCTTACATTCACCCATTCACTATTTATGAATGGCCCATGCAAAATTTACGAAATACATAATTAAACACGCAAAACTAGTAACTAACTTAGGTGGTTAATCCGATTAACGCGCCTAATTAAAACTAGTCAAAGTTGTTTAATCCATTATTTCTAAACGCAAAATGCTTACGCAATTAATTAAGCTCCCACTAAATTCTGCATCCGTACTTAATTAATCCGATTAATTAAGTTGGCATAACCCATAATTTGTCAAAATTTTGCAAAACCGAAAATCGAGGTTTTTAGCCTCGTTAAAATAATTACATAAAATATTTTAAAGACGAGATAATGCAAAAATCATAGCCCAAATTTTAAGCAAAATGCCCCAACATAACCCTTTTAGGGTGCGCACCATGGCTGCTAGGCAGCTCATGGCATGGCGCCATGGTGCGTGGGCGAGGCCTGCTATGCCCAGCAGCCTGCTAGCATGCTGCGCATGCTTGCTAGCATGCTGGTGCTTGCGAGCAACCTGCGTGATGGGCTAGCGCCTACTTATGCTAGCCTGCATGCATAGGCAGCCCCAGCCCAGCCATTGCCTCACGCAATGCTGCGCCCAGCAAGCTCCCTACCACACAGACACACGCATCATCATGGCACACCTTTGTGCACCATAGGCAGCCACATGTGGGCTGCTAGGCAGCCCGGCTAGCCTTGGTGGCGCTTGGGTGTTCTTGCCTTGATTTTTGTCCCAATTCTCGGAATTTAATTCCGATTTGTGTGTGACAATAATTAATTCTAAATTACATTTTAGAATCAATTTGAGGAAAAATAAAATAAAAATAAGTCCAACTTAAATAATATTAATTTTATTGGTGCACAAGCCTAAATTATCCAAAAATTTTATTTTGAACAAAATTAGGTCTTACTTTATGCTTAAAATAAAATGAACTATGTCCATAATTAATCTTGCCAATATGCAAATTAATAATGGGTTTGACAAATGGGAGTTGGAAAAATAAATTAACCATCCAATGATAAAATTTTCCAACTTTCATACTTGTGTAAAATACCAAGATTACATCTTCCAATATGAAGATTAATCAAATTTTACTCACAAGTAATTGAACTTGATGGATTTTAATCAACCAAACATGAAAAATCCAAACTTTGTTCAACATGGAATTTAGGGTTAGGGTTCCAATCATTTAAACCTTTAAAGATTAGAACTTTAACATTATAGGAACTTAAAATTACAAGATCACAACAAGCTTTCACATTTTATTGCAATTTATTTGCAAAATTTGTGAAAAACAAGTTTATGTGAAAAATGGTATATCAACTTAAGCACTAATAAAAACTCCATTATTATGCTTAAGGATATTTTAAAACCAGTAGATTAGTGATGTAAATGTGCATTTAATCTAACCTTGTAATGCTTGCATTAATCAAGGCTTAAAAAGAATTAAATTTTTCGTTGAAAAACGAAAAACCCTAGAAAAAATGGGTTTTTGGTTCGAATTTGGCTTCTGGACAGCTCTCGAAGAGGGTTGAATCTGTTCCACAATGTCGATTCCATCCAAAAATCACTATTTTTGAGCCAAATCTGGGTTCGACAGCCAAAACGAGAATAAAATCGAGTTTTAAAATTAATTAAAACGAGCATCTAATCTAATTTGAAGAACATGAACCAGAAAAATAAATCCTTTTAAAAACACCTTAATTAAAATAATTGCAAAAATTAAAAGGAGCGTGGCTACGATACCGTTGTAGGATTTTGTAGTGACCCGACACTACGCGGAAGGAAACCCCCCAAGACCCGCCCCTTAATTAAATCAATTAACAAGCATAATAAACTTAATCAAACAAGATTAAGAACAAGAATTATACCTTTGTTGCGTGCTTCGCTCCCGAAGAGCTCTTACTTCAAAATCCCGAAACTACGAGATCTCCAACGGATCGTACCCTTGACCCGACCCGAGCGTCCTAAGTCTTGAAGGTTAGTCAAGACCCTGACAAAACAAAACTATGAGTTTTACGAATCAAAGGTTTACTCTAATTATAAGAGTTTCGTTTTTAATTCCACTCAAGGTTGTGTATTTCCCAATACCATGCCTTTGGTATTTATAGGGAAATTCACCCTTGATTTCCAATCTCCCATCAATGTGGGAGAGTTGGTAAAATCAACAATTTATTTAATTCTAAATTAAATAAATAATCAACTTAATCACATTGCGACAAGTGGCACAATCACATGCTTGAGTGATGGCCAAGGCTAGGAAGGGGGGGGGGACCATTTACCTTGCTCCCCAAGGCCTTGATTTGGTCCCCACATCCATGCACAAAACCGGGTCAAGGAAGGGCTTGCTGGCTGCTAGCTAGCGTGCCAGCTAGGGCTATCAGTTAGCACTGCCTTGTTGCCAAGCACCCCAGCCAGCTAGTGCGTGCTGGTGCTGTGTGTTGGTGCTGGTACGTGCTAGTGTCATGCACTGGTGCGTGCTGGCGCTGGTGCTGTGCCTCGCATCTCTCGCAGCACCTCTCGCACACCACCCTCGCATCCCTCGCTGCATCTCTCGCAGCACCTCTCGCAGACCACCCTCGCATCCCTCGCTGAATCTCTCGCACCATTGCTAGCATGGCCAGCATGCGTGCTGCTAGCAAGCCACGCATGCTGGCCCCCTTTCCTCGCACTATGCGGATTAGCCTCGCACCACACGCACACCCACGCATCCCCTAGCAGCCTTGGTGCGTAGCAATGCTGGGTTGCTGTGCGTGGCCTAGCAACGTGCTGGCGCCCAAGCTCTCATACACGCATGGTGTGCTGCTTGGTGCTGCCATGCATAGGTTAGCACGCAAGCCAGCACGCATGCTGCGAAAGGCTGCCTGGTGCCTTGGTGCGCCTGTTGCTTGCGATAGGCTGCCAGGTGCTCCTGGTGCGCCTGTTGCTTGCGATAGGCCAGCGATTGCGCGCCTAGGATGCGATGGTGCGCTTAGCACACCTAGTGTGCTTTGGCTTGCACCCAGCCATGCTAGGTGCATGCCAGCTTGCACTAGCCTAGCATCCACATGGCTAGGTCAGTGTGGTGCTAGGGCTATTTTTATACTTGTCGCTTTGTGATTTTGCGACGCTCGGTTTCGACGCCCTAGGCTCGATATCCGACGTCTGTATTCGTAAAACTCTATCGACTCATTAAATCCTTTTGGATTAATTCGTCGTCTCGGATCGGTGATTCGATTGGGTTCGACCCGAAGTGTTCAGTTAAGATTAAGCTGTAATATCAATTGTACGTCGATATTACTGATCGGAAGCGGCCTCCACCTAGGCATTCCGATCACTTGATCTTACTAAAGAATTAACTCTGAACCCTCTATCGGAAGAATACACTTGTTGGAAGGACACCATTCCTTTCAGGATATTTTGGGACCATATACACCTGCCTCAGGCGGCCGTAGATACATTTTAGTGGTTGATGATTACTTCACAAAATGGGTTGAGGCAGAGGCAGTAAAAGGCATCAAAACTAAGGATGTCATCTCCTTCATCTGGAAGAATGTCATCACCAGGTTAGGTGTTCCTATGTCAATGGTCTTTGATACCAGGGAATTTCACATTATTTTGCATCCGTAGGCCGTCCTCAAGCAAACGGTCAGGTGGAAGCCTTTAACAAACTCATCTCAGACGGCATAAAGAAAAAGATTGAAAAGGCAGGCGGTCTTTGGGCATAAGATTTGACTCATGTTCTTTGGTCAATCAGAGCAACAGAGAAGGGGTCAACCGGTGAAACCCCATTTCTCATGGCATACGGCACATAGGCTATCCTTCCTATTGAGTTATATGAACCAACGCTTCGAATCATGCTTTATGATGAAGAAGAAAATTGGGAGGCCATGCGTCTGGCTTTGGATACACTCCCTGAAAGAAGGGGTAATGCCGCATTACGTCATGAAATCTACCGTCTGAGAATGACGAGAGCCTACAACAAAAGGGTGCGCAAAAGACCCCTTAAGGTAGGAGATTTTGTACTACGTAAGCTTGAAGCAACCGGTAGGGCAAACGAGCAAGGGAAGTTAACTCCCAATTGGGAAAGACCCTACCAGATTTTTGAAGAAGTTAGAAATGGAACTTACCGCCTGGAAACCCCAGACGGATTGCAGCTACCTCGCACTTGGAACATAGATAACTTGAAAAAGTACTATTTCTAAGGAATTTGTAATTCTTGTAAATAGCATTGAAATTTGAAGTATATCATTTCTATTCATTGAATTAGCACCCATCTAGTGCAAAAACACAGACAGAAGAACATTTATTAAACCACTGCTCCAAAAAGAGCAGTCATTCGGTGACACCCATCCGGCTGAATTCACCGAAGGGAACAACTCCCTTCTGGGTGGTACATTGTTCTGGCGATCGTAAACTCAAACGGCATTTACTAACACATCATTGAAAGTACAAAACTGTTAGAAATGATCCATTCCATCTGGGATTCGGCCGGCATAGATCCAAAAGTGGTCCATGCGGAAAAATCCAAATCTTGGTAAAAACGCCAACCGGCTTTAGCAGCAAAGCACTACAGGCGGTTAGGTATTCTAGATGAACAGTTGTTTAAAAGAACAATGTTATTCCTCTTTGTATGAAAAATCCTGCTGTGTTAAAAACAGTAGTAGATTTTTAAATTTATATATATAGGCTTAGTGCAACCGGTCTATATCCAAAAGATTTGAAGACGATCTTTAGTACCCATCCGGCTGACTTTGAAACGGCTGCTTGTTTACCATTGGAGTAAACAGTCATCCATTTCAGGGGCATTTTATTGTATCAGCCGGTATGGTTGAAGGTCAAAGATCGTTACCCAACCGGCTGTCTTTGAAACGGCTGCTTGTTTACCGTTGGTAAACAGTCATCCATTACAGGGGCATTTTATTGTATATGCCGGTATGGTTAAAGGTCAAAGACCGTTACCCAACTGGCTGTCTTTGAAACGGCTGCTTGTTTACCGTTGGAGTAAATAGTCATCCATTTTAGGGGAATTTTATTGTATCAGCCGGTATGGTTGAAGGTCAAAGACCGTTACCCAACCGGTTGTCTTTGAAACGGCTGCTTGTTTACCGTTGGAGTAAACAGTCATCCATTTTAGGGGAATTTTATTGTATCAGCCGGTATGGTTGAAGGTCAAAGACCGTTACCCAACCGGCTGTCTTTGAAACGGCTGCTTGTTTACCGTTGGAGTAAACAGTCATCCATTTTAGGGGCATTTTATTGTATCAGCCGGTATATTGTAGATATATACTTGTAAAAATTCCAATTAATTAAAATTTGCAAGAAAATAGCAAAACCGACTGAGTCGGTAAATATATTAAGATAGAAATGTTAACCGGACCCATGTCCGGGAAAAGTACAGAGATCTACATGGCTCGCAGGCCGGTAAAAAAAGAAGAAGATTGTTTATGGTTGTTGCTGTTGCTGCTGAGGTTGTTGTTACTCCGGCTGCTGAGTTTGTTCTGTTGGAACTTCAGCCGACTGCACTACGGTTGGTTCCGGCTGGATTTCAGTTGGGGCCTCCTGATTCACCTCATCCGGTTGACTCTCCGTGTTCCGTTCGACCCACTCCTCAAAAGGGGGAGGAGGGTAAGAACCGAGTAACTTAGCTTCGTGTACATCGGAAGCATACAGGTACTGAAGGTTGAAGTATTAGAACTCATAGTCCGAATGAATGAGACTCCAAGCCAGCTTCATGCACTCCTCGCAGTCGGCCTCATTCTCTTCAATCAGGCAGAGCTGTTCCTTCTCCAGTTCTTCTTTATGAGCCGCCTGATTTGAAGCAAGCTCATCTTTCAGCCGGCTGTTCTCCCAGCGGAGGTCAGCATTCTCTTTGTCGGCTCCTTCTAGAGCCTTGAGATCAGCCTTAAGGTCGTTGACTTTTTGCTCAAGCTCGTCTGCCTTCTTCTTTGCCGCCTCCCCAGCCGAAACAGCTCCCTTCAGCAATTCCTCCTGTTCCAACTCCTTCCATTTAGTTTCCAAGTCATATTTAATAGCATTGAATTGGCAAACGTCAATCAGCTCAGATGCACGTTTCTGAGCGTCCCTTACCTCCTCTTGCTTTTTACGCAAGGGGACTCACAGCCCATCAACTCTCAGCATCACCTGGGACATCAGCCGGAAAAAGTGTTAAGAAATTATAAAGGTTATTACTCATCCGGTCAAAATTACCTCAGCTAGAAGGGAGTTGATGCGGTCGAGGTTCACTTGGTGCACAGCCGGCACCGACGCCTTCTCAGAGCGGGTCAGAGTCTTAATCATTCTCTTAGCATACTGATTGTAATTGGGCCGGCTGGAGGTTGCATCTGCAATTATAGAGTTATCTATAAGATGCTGGGCATACGCTCCGCCTATATTCAGGTGGCATCCAAAAGAATCCCCGAATTGGCTTGCTTGGGTTTTGACTTTCATATGCCCAAGCGGCCAGGGGGATTAAAGGCAGAGGTTTTACCTTTTTCGGACTATGGGGTCAAAGCCCCCCCAGCCGCATTTGAGTCTGTACCCGTCTGGGTACGAGCAGCCGGCTTCAATTCCTCCACTACCATTTTGAAGTGGGGAATGACTTGCAGGCTCTTTCCTGCAGTAGTAGGCCTGTCCTTGTCAGGCGTCTTCCTGGTAGCAGCAGCAGCCGGGGCGGGAGCCGCTAGCCTTGGTGTTTTAGAAGCCGGTTGAGGAATGTTTCCAGCTAGTCTTTTGTGCATACTCGCTAAAGAACCAGGCATGACTTGGCTCCCAGCCTGAAATCAGTCAAACACATTGCATCCGGTTAAAATCATCTACCTTCAAGCATATCGCATCCGGTATATAAAGAAAATAAATATGGCTAAGATAGACTACCCCGGCATTTTTTGCGGCCAGCGCCGCCTTCTTTTCTTCAATCTGCTTCTTCCTAAGAAGAAGAGCAGAAGTAGCGGGTGTCCTCTCTGGAGGCACCATTTCTTTGGCAACTTTTGCAAAAAGACAAAAGCGCAAGGTTAGAGTTCTGATAGACATACACAGGCGTCAGATACCGGGTGACTCAGTAACCTACCCTTAGTAAACATTGTACTAAGATTACAGAGAGACAGGAAGGCCTTGTCTTTAAACCATTCCGGATGGGGAACCCAGAATTTGGGAACAATAATTTCGCTCCCATCATCCATCCGGGAGGTCATCTTAAGAAAGAGACCTATTTCCATTATTTGATCCCATGCCTCAGCCGACACTTTTGGGAGAGCGCATTTTCTCCCGAGCAAAACCAGATGCTTATTATATCTGCGCAGCCGGCGGTTAAGTTGTGGAGTTGGGGAAGAAACAGCAAAGAATTTTCTCTTCAAATTGCTCCATTTGGACGGCTTGTCCAAAGTCATCATATACTCTGGGTGGGTTGTTAAAGTATACCATGCATTCCGACCACCCGGCACCTGGCTAAGGTAATGCATATGAGCAAATACCTCCCAGCTACGCTTAACCTCCTGCAACTCGCAGGCGGCAATATATCCCAGTATGTTAACCCATGAGTTAGGGGTCAACTGCCATACACCCAAGTCATATCCCCTTAGTATGGCCTTAATGCAATGATGAAGGGGGAACTGGAGGTCGGCTGTGAATGCCGCCTCGTAGCAGCCGAAGTAGTTGTCGGCATTGTCCAAATCGTCGGTCCAAACGACGCTTGCCTCTATAGGCGGTACAACTACTTCCCTGTCCTTCCCCACCGGCTTCTTCTTCAAAAAAGCCGGGAGTGTTGCATTTAAAGTAACCACATCCCTGGCGGACATAGTCATACCGGTAGGGTCACTTGCAGCCGGCCACTTATAGGCTTCCTCATCAATAGGGGCAGCCGCTTCAGGAGATTCCTCATTAGAGCCGGATGCCTCATCATCTGATCCTTCGCCGGATTCCCCGGTATTGGAACCAGAGCTACCCAAAATGATATCACTCGGTGTGCTAGGTTCACCCGAGGAGTCTTGCGGAGCATCCTCATTTGGAACTCTCTCAGAGGGTTCTTCCGTCTGCTCATTATTTAAAGGGTCAGCCGGATTTACGGCTGCATCATCAGACTTGTAATCAGGATCTACTGCCGTCCATCTAGTCCGGGCCATTCTGTCCTGCACATGAACAGAAATGGTCGGATTCGAAGAAGGTGAAGGCTGGCCCAAGCACCCCCAAATGGCTGTCCCAGTCCTAGACTCAGCCGTCCCTGGTGACCGACTGACCATTGTCGTAGGCTGTGCCGTGTTTATATTGGTGGAGTCCATTTCCTAACTCTATATGCACAACCGGAAATTAAAGGGAAAAGAATTGCAAAGGGTACAGACGGTACCTTAGAATGTGAAGTTTGTTGGATACAACCGTCAAAGCTGAAAGTGGCTTGAAGTCACCACAGGCGGATGTGTTTGAAGCTGAAAGACAAATACAAATTAGCCGGATTTTCATAAACTCATTCAAAGATACCACAGACGAAATTACCCGCCTGTGGTAGTTTAGATGGCTGACTAAACATTGTACGAAGTTCATTCCAAGATACCCCAGACGGTATTCAGTGGGTGGACTCAGAAATACCTCAGACGGTCTACGACCGGATAAGGGTCTGTTTGGAAAGATAACTAGACAATGTACGAAGTTCATCCCAAGATACCCAGACGGTATTCAGTGGGTGAGTTCAAAAAGACCCCATGCGGTGCAACACCAGATGGGGTGTTATGATTCAAGGTAGCAAATTGCTCTCAAATACCCCAGGCGGTGTAAAACCGGATGGGGGGGGGTCATGAAAGAAGAAAGCAAGTTGCTCCCAAAATCTCAGGCGGTGTAAAATCGGATGGGGGGTTATGAACAAAGATAGCAAAATTACTTGCAACAGCCCCAGGCGGTGCATAACCGGCTGAGGGTAATGAAAAACAATTGCAAAAAAAAAAATATGATGAATGATGATGATGAAAGTTAAAAGGTATCCCAACCGGTGTCTCACCGGTTGAGTCTGGTTTTAGAAACAACAATGAACAGGGCCCCAGGCGGTGTTTCACCGGGTGAGGGTGCCTTGAATGCATGGTATATGAAGGTTGAAGACCCCTCAGACGGAGCTATGCCGACTGAGGGAGTGAATTCAGTACTGGGAAATGGGGTTAAAGACCCCCCAGGCGGCATGCAACCCGGATGGGAAATCATTCAAGATCCTTAAAATCAGAAGTTAAAAGTAAAGAGATAGGGGCAGCCGGTACCTTGTCGAAATTGAGCAGACTATACTCAACCGGTAGCCGGATGTGATTGATCTACAAATGCCGGATGCAAGAATTCTTGAGGGAATTAAGCAGCCGGTGTCAGAGCTCTCAAAGAATTTTTTGAAAATTTTTGTAAAGTGTGGAGGAGAGAGGAGATGTCTCCCATTTATAGGAGAGGGGCAGAAGGCGAATCATCACCTTCTGCCCTAAAAATTGAAAAAACTCAAAAAAGGAGGGAAGCAGACGAACCGTCGCTTCCCATTCCTCTGACGCCTGTCACAGATGACACATGGCTATGCCACGTCACACCTGTGAGGGGCAGATGTTTAGGGTAAAAATACCCCTAAGACACGTGGCCATATGAAGGCTTGCCACGTGTCAAGCTTGCAATGGTCAGCAAGGGCCCAATCCCTTTGCGACACGTGTCATTGTGCCCTAATTGAGGTACAGCTCTCCCCTACTATAAATAGTAGGGGCAGACCTCATTTATGGGGATCGACAAAATTTCCAACAACCAACCAAACACAAAACCCATTGCAAAACGCTCTCCAATCGAGAAGCATTTATTACTCTTTATACCTCTTTTAAGAAAGATTCTAACTTAATCTTCGGAGGCGGAACTCCCACCCCCAGCCGGAGTCTCCATTATTTGTGCAGGTACAGGAGAAGGAAGGAGCATACTAGGAAATTGTAACTCTCCCGTAGGACACATAAAAAACGCCCAAATAGAGTCGATTAACCGGCAAGACGTGCAAATAAATCAAACAACAAATAATAAGTCAAAGCATATAGCCCTAGCCTCGCCTTGGCCTATCCATGTAAGGGCTAGGCGAGCAATGGCTGCCACAAACTAAGCACTGGCTGCAAGCCCAGCAAGCCGCACGTACGCGCTAGCTGGGCGTGCTGGCCGAGTGCGTGCTACGCCAACACTCCTTGCAAGGCCAGCAACTAGTAAAGCTTGTTGGGCCTCGATAGCGAGTGATGCGCCCAACACACAGCAGCACCCCGCATAATTGCGTCCGGGCATGCGTAGCAGCAGCAATGTTGGCCCGCAGCTAGGCCCAGCTAAGCACCGAGCTGTTAGCGACGGTTTCCTTGGTGCTCAAGTCTGGCGCCAACTGGCTGCACACTATTGGGCTAGTTTGTTGGCTTAGGGAGCAAGGAGGACCTTGTGGTCCTCACCAAACCTCTCCCTTTTCTTGCCTCTTGTTGTTTGAGTATTTGCTTCTTGTAATTAATTTATTTGGAATTAAATTAAATGTATTATTTCTCATTTTATGTAAAGTCCCACATTGTAAGATTTCAAGAGGATGGGTGATGCCACTTCTATAAATACCAAAGCTTGCCTTGGGAATTAAATTGCAAGAGTTGAACTCAAAAAGGGCATCTCCACATAAAACATGAGAAAATCCTTAGAGTACGTAAACCTCTTGTAGCAGTGTCGTGTATTAGTCTAGCCGCTAATACCGACCAAGTTTCGGGCGCGTGGGTGGACTTTGTTGGAGGAGCCGCGAGAGAGGTTTTCTCTCCGTTGTTCGAGGTTCGTGCTCATGTGAGGTTGAATTACGCTTTAAGGGTATGAATGTTCTTTTTCCCTCCTCTCTCTCTCTCATCT
This sequence comes from Chenopodium quinoa, assembly GCF_001683475.1. Lineage (NCBI taxonomy): Eukaryota > Viridiplantae > Streptophyta > Magnoliopsida > Caryophyllales > Amaranthaceae > Chenopodium > Chenopodium quinoa. Next base: position 5,742,325 of record NW_018744367.1, read on the forward strand.
CTACTATCTATTCTATCTAATCTATCTATATCTATCTATCTATCTATCTATCTATCTATCTAATCTATCTATCTATCTATCTATCTATCTATCTATCTATCTATCTATCTATCTATCTATCTATCTATCTATCTATCTATCTATCTATCTATCTATCTATTCTATCTATCTATCTATCTATCTTTATTTCTATCTATCTATCTATCTATCTATCTATCTATCTATCTTATCTATCTATCTATCTATCTATTCTATCTATCTATCTATCTATCTATCTATTATCTATCTATCTATCTATCTATCTATCTATCTATCTATTTCTATCTATCTATCTATCTATCTATCTATCTATCTATCTATCTATCTATCTATCTATCTATCTATCTATCTATCTATCTATCTATCTATCTATCTATCTATTTTTATCTATCTATCTATCTATCTATTTCTATCTATCTATCTATCTATCTATCTATCTATCTATCTATCTATCTATCTATCTATCTTATCTATCTATCTATCTATATCTATCTATCATCTATCTATCTATCTTCTATCTATCTATCTATCTATCTATCTATCTATCTATCTATCTATCTATCTATCTATCTATCTATCTATCTATCTATCTATCTATCTATCTATCTATCTATCTATCTATCTATCTATCTATCTATCTATCTATCTATCTATCTATCTATCTATCTATCTATCTATCTATCTATCTATCTATCTATCTATCTATCTATCTATCTATCTATCTATCTATCTATCTATCTATCTATCTTTATCTATCTATCTATCTATCTATCTATCTATCTATCTATCTATCTATCTATCTATCTATCTATCTATCTATCTATCTATCTATCTATCTATCTATCTATCTATCTATCTATCTATCTATCTATCTATCTATCTATCTATCTATCTATCTATCTATCTATCTATCTATCTATCTATCTATCTATCTATCTATCTATCTATCTATCTATCTATCTATCTATCTATCTATCTATCTATCTATCTATCTATCTATCTATCTATCTATCTATCTATCTATCTATCTATCTATCTATCTATCTATCTATCTATCTATCTATCTATCTATCTATCTATCTATCTATCTATCTATCTATCTATCTATCTATCTATCTATCTATCTATCTATCTATCTATCTATCTATCTATCTATCTATCTATCTATCTATCTATCTATCTATCTATCTATCTATCTATCTATCTATCTATCTATCTATCTATCTATCTATCTATCTATCTATCTATCTATCTATCTATCTATCTATCTATCTACTATCTATATCTCCTCTCTCTCTCTCTCTCTCTCTCTTCTCTCTCTCTCTCTTTTGTGTGTTTATTTATTGTATGCTTGTTGGTTGTATTAATTTATGCATGTGGTCAAGGGCGGGGTTTAGCTCCACACAGTGTTCGGGACACCTTAAAAACGAACATAACCATCAAAATATCCATCACAATCACCCCAGCAACCACCCAAAAAAACCTCCCACCCACCTGTAATACCATCAATCCCCCAAATCAGAAAGGAATAGTGTCCTTCCAACAAGTGTATTATTCTGGTAGAGGGTTCTGAATTATTAGAAAGCTAATTCTTCAGTATGGTCAGGTGATCGGAATGCCTAGGTGTGGCCGCTTCCAATCAATAATGTTAATGTACAATTTATATTACTGCTTAATCTTGACTGAACCCTTCGGGTCAAACCCAATCGAACAACCGATCCAAGATGACGAGTCAATCCGAAGGATTTGATAAGTCGTCAGAGTTTTACGAACAAAGACGTTGGATATCGAGCTTAGAGCGTCGAGACCGAGCGTCGCAAGTTGAGTCGAACTTAGATTTTGACGAGATGTGAAAAATCAATCAAGTAACAAGTTCGAGCCTAAGCCGTAGCCTCGCATTAGCCTACCCATGTGAGTACTAGGCCAGGCAAGGTCCCAAGAAATGCGTGCCTAGCAACCCCTAGCACACGCACATCGCATGGCACAAGCATCGCAAGATGCGTGCATACTTGTGGTGTGGATGTGCATGCGTGGCTAAGCGTGCTAGCATAGCAGCGCTAGCCATCGCATCATGCTAGGCATGGCTAGCGCCCGCAAGCATCGCAAGCATGGTGCGTGCTTGCTAGCATGCTAGGCCAAGCACCTAGCCTTCGCATAGTTCTAGTATGCTGGGCCATGCCCCAGCCGCAAGCGTTGCACGCACCAAGCTTGAGCATCACAACATGTCGGGCGTCGCACAGCGCAGCACACAACATCACAAGCAATGCGTGTGTGTGAGGCTGTGCATGCTAGCTAGCCAAGCAAGGCCAGCCTTCGCAACATGCGATTTGTGCATGCCAGCATTGACGCACCAAGAAGTAGCCTTGCTAGCAGCGCATAAGCATCAGCCCAGCATGCGTGGCTCGCTAGCAGCACGCATGCATAAGCTGGCTGCCCAGCTGCCCAGCCTTGGTGCTAGGCGCAAGTTGGCAGCCTTGACAGCCAAGGCAGGCTGCAAGCCAGCCACATGGCTTAGTGGTCCGGTTTTGTGAGTGGGGATCGATGGTTGGTCTTTGCCTTGGGGAGAAAGGTAGGTTGGTCCCTTCCCTTGGTGGTCCTCACCTTCTCCCTCTCCTCCCATCGCCACTTGTAACTTGTTGATTGAATTGCAATTTTATTTTGTTTTGATTAAAATAAAATAGGGAAAATTGCAAATCTCCCACATTAATTGAGAATGGGAAATCAAGGTTCATTTCCCTATAAATTCCCAAGTTTTGGGATTTGGGAAGAACACTTGAATGGAACTAAAAAGGCATCTCCTTAGAAAAGTGAGAAAACCTTAAGTTCGTAAAACTCTAGTTTTTATTTGTCAATTCCCGACTAACCTTCGGGACTAGGACCGTTCGGGTCGGGTTCGTAGGTACGAGCCATTGGAGACCTTCGCATTTGCGGGGTTCAAGTTTTAAAGTAAGAGCTCGGAATCGAGGGAAGCACGCGCCAACGGTATGAATGTCTTTTCCTTCTCTCTCTTAATTGTTGTTTAATTTGTGATTGCATGCTTAGTTTCCTAAATTAGTGAGCGGGTCATGGGCGGGTTTCTCTTTCGCGTAGAGTCGGACTCTACGAAACCCAACAAAATCAACCACCCACCGACCTCAAAACCCTCCTACCCAACCATCCAGAGAACTTCCACCCTTAAACCTTCCCAAACACCCAGTGTTGCTTAATTTGTTGATTAATTTTCAAATTAAAAAAAGTTAACTAAAACGATGAACAGAAGCGCCACTAAATACACAAACAAAAGCACTAACAAAAACATCTAATTCACCACCCAATTATACCCTATAAACCAAAGTAAGCACCGACCATTGGTGGTGGTTTCACATTGCAGAGGAGAGAGAAAAGAGGGTGAGAGAGAAGGGCAATCAACGATAGGGGAAAAACAGAAGCGGAAGAGAGGTGAGCATGCCGATATGGTATGCCGGCGCGGTCGTTCGGTGGTGGGTGGATTACTTAAGTGGAAAGGGAAGGGGTGGGTCTAGTCAAGCAGGGAAGCCATTGAAGAAGAAGGAAGTCTTTCTTTTGATAATTATATAAAAATAATTAGACTAATAAAAAACTAACACGTGGCATGCTACCTATTTCAATCGATTAGTATGTAATCTTATAAAACCGATCATGGCCTATTTTGAGAAGATAAGAGTAAATGGTGAGATTATAAAAAGGGTGGGATTATTTTGAGAAGACGAAAGAAAGGTGGGATTGTTAATATCAATTTTTTCTTTTTCTTCTGTGGGTATCTTTTCTTCAATTTTATTTGTAAATTAAAGGAAAAATTAATATTAATAATCCCACCTTTCTCCTGTCTTATCAAAATAATCCCACCTTTTAGTAATATCAAAATAACGGTAAAAGGTGGGGTTATTTTGAAAAAAAATCAAAGAATGGTGGGATTATTAATATCAATTTTTCCTTTAATTTACAGATAAAGTTGAAGAAAAGATATCCACAGAAGAAAAGGAAAAATTGCATAGCATATATATGTAATAAATATAGTGGTGTAAGGACGTAGGAGTAGAAAAATGTTATCAATTTCATAGAGAACGAAAAAAATGGGTTGAAAGTTGATACATATAGAAAAAGAATTAACTAGTTTTGGTTAAAAGGTTTTTTTTTTTGGAAGTTATTATTAATTTAAGTTGAATATATAGTTGAAAGGGTTATCTGGGTTCATTGGATGATTGCCACATCAAGCTATAAACCTTACAAAACTTTGCCTCGACTTCTAAAAAAAGAATAAAAAAATAAGTTCTAGCTGTGTTATGTATTTGCCTTGAAACTGTTGTAAAAAAAACAATGTTTTCTATATGTATGTATCTAAACTACCAATTTTCTCTATTAATTTAAAAATCAAAATCATTATAATATTCTTACACCCATTCTTAAACTACATAATTTTTTCTTGAATTATTCATCCTCACAACAAAATTTAACTTGAGTACAACCTATGGTAAACATAAATGAATTATTAATTTTGATTAATAACTTTTATGCAATAATATTAGATTGATATAGTAACATATCAAAATAATATATATATATATATATATAGAAATAGGATCATGTGATACCACCCCCCTTATGTGAGAACCCTTTTATATGTGAGGACATATTACAACCGTTGGATTAGTTGCATCCAATGGCTACAATTTATCCCAATCAAATGTAATTTCAAATAAAATTTTCGCGTTTTCTCTCTCCTCCTTCATTCGACGCGCCATTTTTCTCTTTCCTCCTTCAATTTCTCTGCTCCCTACTTACTACTCTCTTCCTTTGCTTTGATTCTTCATCAATTCTGCTTCTAACTTCATTGATTCTTTGTCAAGGTAACTTTCGTTGATTTTAGTTTGATTTTCATTGATTTTAGTTTGATTTTCGCCGATTAAAGTTTGAATTTCGTTGATTAAACTTAAGGTTTTTGTCAATTATTTTTTGCGATTTTTGGCGATTTTCAAACTTATTAGTTGATTTTAGTTTTAAGTTCGCTTCATTTCTTAATTTAGGGTTCTTTATAGTGTAATTCAAACTTTTATTTATAAAATCTGAGGTTATGAATGGTTATAGAGATTGATTTTGTTAATTTTGGTACTTGCATTTCACTAATTTGTGCTTAAATTTTGATGCACACTAAGTGTTTGACAATATTCCCCAATGAATCCTATTATTTTATCATTTTCAAATTTAGTACATATTTAATTGATGATCTTCTTATTTAATATTCCCCAAGATTGTATTGAGTCTCGGCTTCTAGCTTCTAGGTGTTGTGACATTTTCAACATCAATTTCTACGATTGTATTGATTGTGGGTTGTCTTACATGTGTCTTTAAGTTTTGTTTCCTATTGATGTATGAGGCTTGTTGTCCTCATGGTGTCTTTGAACACTGGCTGGTTTGGGTGTTTTAGGATTTTTACTCTATTTTTCTTACTATATGATATTTGACCTTTGATCTCTGGTTCAATATATGATCAAATGGATATCAGTTGTTAAATAGACAAAGGTATCCTGTTAGTGAACTGCCTTGCAGCAACTTAAGCTAACTTGCAGTATAATTTCAATTCCCATTTTCAAATTTGAGTTAATAGAATATTCTTTAATTGTCGAGATCAAAAACTTGTGGACAATAATTTTGACTTATTTCTCTTTATTTCTCTTACAAATTTGCTTCTTAATTTGATTTTTCCTTTGTTTTAGTTAGCTTACATTTTTTTGGGTTTTTTTTTTGTCACAGTGCTACGGATTCTTCGGTTGCTACTAATCCTAATAATGCTAAAGATTATACGGATGTACATTTTGAAAGGATAATGTACGTGTTTTCTTATTTCCTCATTTTATGTTTCATTATTAAATGCTTGCTGATTTAATGAATTATTAAAGAAATAGTTAATTGCTCATTTGATTAGTTTGCTCATTTCACAAATGAGCAACTAACTATTTTCTCATTTGACTAATGAGCATCTATATTTTTGCTCATTTGTGTAAAATTAGCAAATAAGTATTTTCTCATTTGACAAAGGAGAAACTTTGCTCATTTGAAAAATGAGCAACTAACTATTTGCTCATTTTCTAAATGAACAAAATATTGATTGCTCATTTGACAATTGTTCATTAGATAATTATCGGCCTATGATTCTCTATCATAACATACTCTAGACCCTCCCCTAAAGTATCTTCTTCTCTACATCTCCAAAAAAAAAATCTATATGATATTTTACTTTTTTTTATGATTTTGTATGAGCAGGAACTCTATTGAAAAGGAGGTTGCTGCTGATGTTGGTTCATCAGGTGTTGCTGTCGATGTAGGTTCAACAAGGGCTGTTGCTGATGTTGGTTCATCAGGGGATGTAGTGGCAGAAGAGAAGCTCAGTGAAAAGAAGAAGAAGAGAATCAAATTAGTTACCTCTAAGGTTCAAGGAAAAAAGGTTGAAAAAGGAGTGAAAGAAAAACAGATGATTAAGTTAGAGGAGATGAAATCCAGCAACAAATTGCAAGGTTTGAAGTCAGGCAATGAAGTGGAAGGTTTGAAGTCTCATGTTCATAGGACATTGCATAGTGGGATGTCACCCTCATCCATTGTTCAAATTATGGAATCAGTTTCAGAAAATCAGTTGAAAGCAGTTAGAGCTATAAGATTTGGCTCGATGGAGTTTTTGAAGGTGACCCAACTGCCTTTGCAGTTGGGTTTATAGTTGGTGCAACACTTTGATGCTAACACGTGCACATTAAATATTCCTAATTCTGATCCTTTCCGTATTACTGAAGACCATGTGCATCAAGTTCTTGGGTTGCCAGTAGGGGGCATAGAGATTGATAAAAATAATTTTTCCAAAGATAAGAAAGTTATTCAGCAATGGAAAAAGCAATTTGAAAGCAACTCACTCTCTATCAAAATAGGGGAGCTTAAAGAGTTTTGAAGGAGCATAAGTTAGTTGGTGATATGTTCAAATGGAACTTTGTAGTTCTTTGTGTGTCTACACTGATGGATGGTAAACTTGTTATTTTTATTTTGCTCATTTTCAATTTAGTTTGCTCATTTCTATTTTATTTTGCTCATTTAAATTTGTGTTTGCTCATTTTTCTTTTGTTTTGCTCAATTTTTTGTCAGGGAAACAAAACATGAATATTAATTCTGAATTTTTGACATTTCTTTCTGAAGTTGATAAAATCAAGGACTTGAATTGGTTAAAGTATATCCTTGTTTCTCTTGTCAAGGGAAAACTTTTCTAGGAAGAACGTCAAACTCGTTCTTTTCCTGGGTCTTTATTGTGTCTTATGGTATTACTATAATTTTTGTTTTTGTTTTTTTTAATGTAGTGTTTCTTACTTATTTTTGGATTTTTAATTTACTAATATTTTTTTTTCTTAATTGTTTGTAGTTATTGTATGTTGATCAATTTGTACTTGAGGAAGTTCGAGCTGCATGTGAAATTCAAATCTTAAAAGGGTGGACAACAGATATGTTGTCAACACGTGAGAAACTGGAAATCTTTAAAGGGAGGCTTGGAAATATTCGTGTTAAAAAGCTTGATGTTGGTTCTTCTAGCATGACACAGCCTAAAATGGTGCTTAACTATAATTTTTTATTTTATTCTTTTCCTTCTTATCCGACATTTTTAACTTTTTTGTTTTTTATTTAGGAAAAATTCAATCCTTCTGAAGTGGAAACTCAACTAGGTGCCAATAAGGTAATCATATGTACTGTAATATTCTTTGTTCTTTTTGGAAATAACCAACTAATTTTTTCTCATTTGCTAATGAGCAAGAAATTATTAGCTCATTTTTGAAATGAGCAAATAATTTTTTGCTCATTTTTGAAATGAGCAAATAATTTTTTGCTCATTTGACAGATGAGCAAATTATGCAATTGGTTATGTTTTATAAGTAAGCTTGGTTTATATTTGTTAGGATACTTGCTTTCAACTTATTCTAACTTTCTTTTTCTTTTTTTTTTGTTTTGTTTTTGCTTGATTTTAGGAACAATCTGATCCAATTTGTACAAAAATGAAGAAACTGAATAAGATCCAAAGAAGGTATTTATATTAGTTTTCTGGAATCCAATATTAATTCTTATGGATCTTGCAAGAAGCTTCAATGGATCTCTCTGACTACTAATAAAGATATGTTTTTGTCGCTTGTGATTTTTTTTTTATTATTCTGCTGTGAGTTTCAAGATCAACATGATAAATTTGATAATAGTTTGTTTTGTCTGACTGCCATTTCAAATATCTTCAATGTACACTGTCATTAAGTAGACTGTGATTAGTTTATATGTGGTGTTGTTCCTGCCATGTTGTGTTCCTGCTTGATTTGTTCTTGATTTATTACAAATCAGCTCCCCCCTCTGATCTGTTTGATCATTTCCTACCTTGTCACCAGTGATATCATATATTCAGTCACTTGTAATCATCCCTATAATCCATGTAAAGCTGCATGCCATGTTGTGTTCCTGCTCATGACAATATGATATTGCTATATTCCTGCACTTGTGTCCCTTGTGTTAAGTGCTTGTATCCCTAGATAATTTGCCCTGTCCTGATGAGATTTAACAGAGACCTTATTCTCTCTCTCAATTTTATTTGTCTAGTTACCAAGAATTTTGTCAAATGAGCAAAAACTTCAGCGCCCATATAAAGTAAAATTTGCTCATTTTCATATGACTTTGCTCATAATAAACCAAACCAACAGTAGCTAGCTTTGCAATAGCAGAGAAAGTCTGACTGAAATCCTACCCTTCCACTTTTTGATACCCAATAGCAACAACCTTAGCCTTGTATCTTTCGGTCACTAGTACAAAGTACAGAGTAACGCCTTATGATTTTAAATCAGAATCTGAATCAATTTTGGTCATTTTATATGATTTTGATCATTTGATATTTAATTTGCTCATTTTATGTTTTTTCTAGAAACGCCTTATGGATCTTACAATAGCTTCAATGGACCTCCTAAATGAGCAATTGATTTTTTGCTCATTTGTCAAATGAGCAATTAAATGTTTTCTCATTTATCAAATGATCAAATACTTCAGTGCTCATATAAAGTTCAATTTGCTCATTTTTATATGACTTAGCTCATTTCATATCCACTTTGCTCATTTCATATTCACTTTTCTCATTTCATATTGACTCTTTTCATTTATATTCATCTTAATATGTTTTTTCTTTCTTTTTTTTTACAGAAATGCCTTATGAAGCTTGCAACAACATCTACAAACCTAGTCTTGGCATACATGGATTTCAGTAAAAAAACATGAAGCTGCCATCAAGTATTTTCCAAACAATGAGAAGATACAAAAGTTGAAGGAAGATGCCATGAGCATTTGTGATGAGCATAAGATGAGCTCCAAAACTTTGACTGAAGATAATCCTCTTTAATTTAGCCAAGATGAACAATATTAGCAAGATCCGGCAGTAATTGAAGCATGGGATAGGTTTTCAAAGATTTCAGGCAACGACAAGCATGCTGAATCTTCAATTCAATCAATGCAAGGGTTGGTCATCTAAATGAATCAGAACCCATTGATGTTACTAAGATTGCTGCTGAATGTGTTCACATAGCAAGTGGTACCGCTGATGTTGGATCTTCATCCGTTGTCTTAGAGCCTAGGGCTGCTGAGCATATGTTTAGATATAGTTTAAGAAGTTCAGTTGCCAAAGGATTTAGAACTCCTACATTAAGTTTAGGAATCTCTTCTCAAGAAACTGATTCTCAGGAGAAGTCCCCTAGCATTGCACCTACTGATGAACCTGTAATTGCTCCTGTCAGTGCACAAGTTGGAGCTTCTCCAATAGCTTCTATATCAGCTGTTGCTGCTGTTGCTGATGCTCTGAATGCTCAAGAAGATCCAATTGTGCTTAAGAGAAAAGGAGATACTGAAAAAGAGAGTTCTATTCCAAAGAAGAAGCGTAAAGTGCAACCATCGTTGCAGATTAGATCTCCTTATAAGTCTCGGATTATCAACATTTATACACCATTAACAGCAGTTCAGAAAATTATTATGGATTCAGTTTTTCATGAGATAAAAAATCGTTTGTAAGTATCTATTGAAGTCATATAATTGTTTATCTTGACTTATCTAAATTTTGCTCATTTTCAAAATGAGCAATATTTTCTTATTTAGAAATACTGAGTTAGACCTATTTTAAGAGATACATTTCAGAGTAAAGGGTGATGGAAATTTCAGTAGCCTTGATTAGGGGATTTTTATCCACCAATCACCGTCTGACAAGTGGACCAACCAGGTTCCGCCACGTGTCCTTCACGAAGGCCAATAGGAGCCTGCCACGTGTCAATCACAGATACGTCCTCTACGGACCAATCGAGGCACGCCACGTGTCCACCCATGCCAAATGGGAAAACCGGCCAACAAGGCCCAATCCTGTCTAGAGGCCCGGTCAGCCCTAGGTTTACCCTAAACCTAGAGAGTGGCACGCTTCTC